>NW_007137934.1:0-7257 GCF_000164805.1 Carlito syrichta | reverse complement strand
AAAAAATCAGCCAGGCGTGGTAGTGCGCACTGTAATTCCGGCTACTCGGAAGGCTGAGGCGGAAGGATCGCCGGAGCCCAGCAGGCGGAGGCTGCGGTGGCCGGGAGTGGCCACTGCACTCCAGTCTGGGCGACAGAGTGAGACTCCAGCTCAAAAAAAAAAAGAACCCCAGGAAGAGGAAACAGCTGTGCAAAGGTCTTGAGTCAAGCAGATGTTTGGATAGTGTAGCTGGAGAGTAGTAAGCAAGGAGATTGGGAGATGAAGTCAGATGGGTGGAATCACTCTGTAATCAATCCAGGGTGAGGAGTTTGGATTTCTATTTCAAGTACCATGGGATTCCATTTGAAAAATTTTACACCCAGGAGTGATAGAATCTGCTTTCTGTTTCAAAACAATTATTAGCTGTGGAAGAATGCATTGTAGTAGTTAAGAATGGATGCCCTACCTGTACTACTGTGACTGCCCCTGAAGGTATGGCATTTCTCACAGAAAAACAAGCATGCAAGTGAAATCTGCCCAAAGTCTTCCTTGTATACAGCTCCTCCACAGAGCTCCTCTGGGTCTACTTTTGCTTTCTCTTTTCTTCTTTCTGGTTCAGAAATGGTGTCTCACTATGTTGTCCAGGCTGGAGTGCAGTGGCTGTTCACAGGTGAGATCATAGTGCTTGATAGCGTGAACTCCTGGGCTCAAAGTATTCTCTGGCTTAGGTCTATGTTTTCTATACACCAATGCTAAATGTCAAGTTAAAGATATCATCTTCTAGGAATCTTTGCAGCTACCCAGAAATGAACAGGTAGAAATATGCATGCAGGGGGAAAGAAGACCTCACTGTGCAGTGCACAAGAGGTCAGGTGGAGGCTGCCTTATTCAGAAGAAGTGTTCATGGCCAGATGTGGGCTCCAGAAGGAAAAAGTATATCATTTCCTAGCCTGTTTGGCTTCCAAGGTGAGCTGTGGAGCCTACTGGCTAACAGAATACTTTCAATGCTTAGACTTCAACCTTTGGAGGAGGGCTAGGTGGTTATGCCCATAACCTTTTGTAACCTTAATTTCCTGGCTGCATGTTAAAAATTGTTCAATTTTTAACTTTTCCAGGTCAGTAAGAAATTAGAAATGTGAATTTTTTACCTTGGCCAAGGTTTGCTTATTATTTCTGATCCCTAGAAAGTTAAGAGTGCTGATCCTTGCCCCAGGTGCCCAAAAATATGGAACCTTATAGAATTTCTGAAACACACAAAGAATCTGGCCAAATATTTATACTTCAATTCATGACTTTCAATGTAAGGGTTCCATTTACCTCTGATGTATAATAGCATTAAATGTATGTTAAATCAATAATCAGCCCAAGTTCTTTGTTTTGTTCTTAGATTTTGTTCCAAAGATCCAAAGGGGAAAAGCATTATACTGGAGCAAGATTCTTCTCAAGATTCTGTCAAAGAGAATGAAATAAAGAAAAAGCAAATGTATGCCTAAAATCCTATTATATTATGAATTTATTCAAACCCTGTGACCCCAACCTACAATGAGATTCAAAGGAAAGTTTGCACTCTTTCAAAATGGAGACAGTAGATCATAATCCTTTCTTCCAGAGTGATCAGAAGGTAAGCTCACTATATATATTTGTTTGTGTTTATTTGTTTCACATTGGTCTTTTCAAAGATGATCAAGTCCCAGAAGTCAGGGACCACATACATTTTATCTCCAGCTCCAAGTTCAGCACCTATCATATTTAGTGCTTATTAAGAGTTCTTAAATGCCTATTATTATGAAGGATGGATTTTATTGCTAAACATTCTTTTAAACATTTGGCTCATCTCTGGACTTTGAAGTCCACTCCATTAACTTCCTGCCTATTCAAGTGCCTGCAACATACTTTTTTAAAAACTGACTTTAGTTCATAGAGCAGTTTTAGGTCACAAAAAATTCTGAATTAAAAGGACACATAGGCCGGGCTTGGTGGCTCAGCCTGTAATTCCATGCTTTGGGAGGCTGAGGTGAGTGGATTGCCTGAGCCTGCGGGTTCGAGACCCGTCTTGGCAACTTGGCGAGACCTCATCTCTACAATAAATCAAAAATTAGCCGGGCATGTTAGCGTGCACCTGTAGTTCCAGCTACTTGGAAGGCTGAGGTGGAAGGATTGCCAGAGCCCAGCAGGTCGAGGCTGTAGTGGGCAGGAGCGGGTGGGTGACAGAGTGAGACTCTGGGTGACAGAGTCTGGGAGACAGAGTGAGACTCCAACTCAAAGAAAAAAAAAAGTACAGATAGTTCCCACATTTACTTTCCCTCTCCTACTCCAAAAGCCTCCCCCAACATCAACATTCCACACCAATGTGGTCCATGTGTTACAACTGATGAACTAACTCTGACACATCATTATAAACCAAAGTCTGTAGTTACATGGTTCAATCTTTGTGTTGTATTATATATTTTATCTACATATTATGTTAGGTATATTTTGGTCTCTAAAAAAACAAGATAAAGAGTTGAGTTTAAGCTTTAATACTTCGTTTTCTGAGCCTGTCTCATCATCTATAAAATTTCTTATTAATTATAATCATCTGTCCTCTGAGCTTAGCCCAGAATAAGCACACAATAGGAGATTTAGTACTACTGCTACTCGCCAGCAAGAAAGGTGTAAGATTATCTAAGATACATAAAAATCAACTCTAAATGAAAGACCTAAACGTAAAGCCTCAAACTATTAGAACCCTAGAAAACGCAAGAGACACTCTTATGGAAATTGGAACTGGCAACCAATTCTTGATCAAAATCCCAAGTGCCCATGCCGTAAGAGATAAGATAGACAAGTGGGACCTTATCAAGCTGAAAAGCTTCTGCAAAGTAAAAGAAACCATCAAGAGCATGGGGAGACAGCCCACAGAATGGGAAAAAATATTTGCCAACTGTATATCTGACAAAGGCCTAACATCCAGGATCTACAAGGAACTCAAATGTGCCAAAAAGACAAAAACTAACAGCCCCATTACAAAGTGGGCAAAAGACATGAATAGACACTTCTCAAAAGAAGATATACAGGTAGCCAACAGATGCATGGAAAAGTTCTCAGTCTTGCTAATCATCAGAGAAATGCAAATCAAAACCACATTGAGATACCACCTAACCCCAGTAAGAATGGCCATCATTAATAAAACAAACAACAACAGATGCTGGCAAGGATGTGAGAAAAAGGAATGCTTCCACACTGCTCGTAGGAATGCAAACTAGTGCAACCTCTTTGGAAGACAGTGTGGCAATTTCTGAAACAACTAGACACTGACCTTCCACATGACCCAGAAATCCCCCTACTGGAAACTTGTATCATTCTACAAAAAATATATTAGCACATGCATGTTTACTGCAGCACTATTCACCATAGTAAAAACATGGAATAAACCGTGCTGCCCATCAAAACTGAACTGGATAAAAAAAAAATGTGGTATGTATACATAATGGAATATTACAGAGTCTAAAGAAGGACAAACATACGGACTTCACAGTAACTTGGATGAATTTAGAGTCTATCACAGAAACAAAGAACAGAGTACCACATGTTCTCACTCGTAAGTGAACCCTGAATATTCCCCATAATACTATAAGAAAGGGATTGGCAGTAGTGGTATACTGCCGGGGTGGGGGTGGGGTGGGGTCGGGGAGACACAACATCAATAAGTGTACCTTATTTCAAACCAGGCAAAGTGAGGATCAAAGGGAGGCCCAAACTTTACCTGTACAATGTCCATTTGTATACCTAATCCTGAATTATAACCCACATCTTTAAAATACAATTTTCAAAAAAGATTAACTGAGATAATGTATGTGAAACCCTTCTATGGGTTTTCATCAATATATAATGACATGTGTCTACCCTTTTAGTATCCCCTCTAACACACTTTTAGTATGGGTTAGTATCTGGTAGAACTAGACATCCTCCTTCCTTCCATTATTCTTCTTTTTCAGAATTTTCCCAACTATTTGTTTCTTTTTCTAGGAATTTTCTAATCAGCTTAACTCAAAAAATTCCAATTGATGTAATGTTAAATGTTAAATTAATGAAGTTAAATTAACTAAGGAAGACTTGACAGATTTATTTTTTGCATAATAGTGTAAAATTTTTAAAAGTAAATTAACCCTTTGAACTCAGGTGTCCTCTCTAAGGGGATGTCACAAAACTAGCAAACCACTCGGATGTCCCCTCTTAAGGTACATAAAGAGAGCGCTGGTGTTTACACAGGACAAACTAATGCAGCACATATTTTTCAAAAACATATGTTTCCATTAAGTTTGCCATTTGAATTGCACAAAAAAGCAAATAAACAGATGAAATACATACTGAGATATGATTTACCAGCTGAGAAGTAGTTTTCAGGAATCACGTGTGCATCCTTCCACATCTTCTTTGAACATCAGACTGGAAAACAAATTACAGATTATTGTTGCAGCCAGAAGAAAGAAGACTGCATTATCTTCCAGAATAGAAAAATACCAGGTGGAAGATGTCAAACAAGTTACTATTACACATGTATCAATAAACCCACAATGCATGTCAGTGACTATTTCACATGTTAGCACACATAAGAAAAATATAAGGTACAAATTTTTTATTTTTTTGTTCATAAGTTCCTCAATGTCCAAAATTCCATTGTAAGTCAATTATCATTACAATAAAATAACTAGTTCCAACACCATATTCCTCAATATGAAGTGATTTGTTTTTCACTATTTCATCAAAAAGTGTGGTGAAGTTGCAGTTAGGTGATCTGTGAGATGTCTCCAAGTGCAAGGGGTTAATTACAACAAGGCATAAAATCTTTCCATTTAGTTCCTTCCAAAGACTTGGTGCTGATGGATCAATTATCTTCTCCATCTAGCTAAACAAGATAGTTAGATAACCAATTGAAATCATCAACCTTCTAGGAAGTCTTCTTTTATTAACTCTGTCTGGAGTCATTTCTCCCTCCTTTGAATTCCTAGATATTTCTTACCATATAATTCATTTGACACTATTTTATATTCTAGTGTGCTTGAAAAGTGACTGTCAAGATTTGAAGTCACTTTTTCTTGGATGATTTCCATAACATGCAGGAAACCAATAACAAAGTACTTTTTGTACAATTTTAATATATGTTCAATTTTCCAGGAAAGTAGTCACCTTATCAAACAAGTGAAGACTGTTTTATCTTGTTTGGAAATTTTCTAAGAGCATCTCACTATTACAGAAACTCCTACCAGTAAAGAAACATAAACTACCTAGAGGAGTCTGCATAGGTAGTTCTTGCAGTCATGACCAAACATTTACATGTGAAAAGAGTTTCAATTACTATCTAGTCCTTATATTATAATTAGGACTTCACTTTGATATGCTTTTTTCCTTAGAATCATGCATAGAAATCAGTTTTTATGAACTTGTGAATTTAATTTCAGAATAATAAACAGTGCATTACAAAGCATTTCCTATAGAAAGAGAAAATGAAGTATCACGGGCTTAAGAACTGGTGTTCTACATGGTGAACTCAGATTTCTGAAAGAATACTGAATTAACTTTTGCTTACCTTTTGCAAAGGAACTTTGAAAGCCATGAAATGAGTCCCGGACATCCACGGTCCAATAGGAAGGTAGGCTTTTTACCTGTTAAACATATTTTTTGTCAGCCAGATTGTTTCTTAGCCTTGTCTTCCTACTGAGAATGAGACTTCTTGAAAACAGGAATCACAGCCACACACAACATGTCCTCTCTGCTCTTTGCTTTGCATAGTGCCATGCCATGTCAATCCCACCTAGCAACAACCTATACTTTCCTCCTTCCTGTTTCCCCATCTTGAAAACAGATGCCAGGAAACAAAACAGTGCAAATTTTCCCACAAATAAGGCACATGCAAAACCAGAGATGGCCTGGACTTATGTATTTCTGATAAAAACCTAGCCCGGTACCCAATACTAAGTTACCATTAATAAATACATATTCACTGAAATAATTTAAATTCAATTAATTCACTTCATAGCTTTAGTCTTCTTATAACTGATGCCATCAAATTCAATCTGTGGGGAGCATGAGGTTCATATTTTAAGAAAAAACCTGATAGAAAAGGGACTGTGAACTTCTGTTAATAATGCCAGGGGACAGCCAGGCTCGGTGGTTTAGCCTGTAATCCTGTGCCTTTGGGAGGCTGAGGTGAGTGGATTGCCTGAGCCCGCGGGTTCGAGACCCGCCTGGGCAGCAAGACCTCATCTCTACAATAAATCAAAAAGTCAGCAGGGCTGGTAGCGCATGCCTGTAATTCCAGCTCCTCGGAAGGCTGAGGCGGAAGGATCACTGGAGCCCAGCAGGTCGAGGCAGCGGTGCCAGGAGCAGCCACTGCACTCCAGTCTGGTCGACAGAGTGAGACTCCAACTCAAATAATAATAATAATAATAATAATGCCAGGGGTAACAGTGAAAAGTAGGATGATGAGGATTAATTCTGTATCTATGAAGCACAGAGAGTGAGGACAAGAGTGGCGAGACACAGGGCTGGAGAAGCAGAGGATCCCAGACACGCAGAACCTTATGGTAAATGCCACGATAAGGAGGTGGTTTTGGGGCAATGCTTATGAGCAATATCCGAATTACAATTTCATTTCAATTTTTAATAATGACCTATTTAAAAGATTTCTTGTTGTGAAGAATCGATTGGAAGGCCATAAAGAGTAGCTATATGGACACTAGTTAGGACCCAACCGGAATAAGTCAAAGAAGACCTGCATCACGGTGTTGACACACAGATTCAAAAGACAGGAGAAAAACTGAAGGGACTTAATGAGGTATGGGGGGTGGGGCGTAAGGCCTCAAGGAATAAAAACAGTTCACAGCACAGGAGCAAAATCTCAAAATTGATCACTTAAGCGTATACAGGAAGATCTCTCAAATGAGACCTGTTAGGAAGCAACACAGTACGTATGCTCGCTGAGATTTCTGGAAACAAAACACACCAACTTTCCACGTGAGATCTCAGGATGGTACTAGTGGGTTCCTTCACTCAAACGATTACTCCCACTTTCTGTGCAACAAAAGAAGAAACTGGAAAGGGAGGGTCAATTGCGTTAAGTAAGGAGTGTCTTCAACACTATCAGTATTTTACCTGGGAGCAATGGCCAGAACCTCACTTTTCTTTTCTTTTTTTTGACAGAAGTAAGGTACTATCCAGTTTCTACGGACGAACCTCACTTTTAAAAGGAGGAGCAATCGCGACATTGGCCCTTCAGCTCCACAGCGAAGGCCAACG
>NW_007137933.1:7628-11225 GCF_000164805.1 Carlito syrichta | reverse complement strand
CCAACATCAACATTCCACACCAATGTGGTCCATGTGTTACAACTGATGAACTAACTCTGACACATCATTATAAAGCAAAGTCTGTAGTTACATGGTTCAATCTTTGTGTTGTATTATATATTTTATCTACATATTATGTTAGGTATATTTTGGTCTCTAAAAAAACAAGATAAAGAGTTGAGTTTAAGCTTTAATACTTCGTTTTCTGAGCCTGTCTCATCATCTATAAAATTTCTTATTAATTATAATCATCTGTCCTCTGAGCTTAGCCCAGAATAAGCACACAATAGGAGATTTAGTACTACTGCTACTCGCCAGCAAGAAAGGTGTAAGATTATCTAAGATACATAAAAATCAACTCTAAATGAAAGACCTAAACATAAAGCCTCAAACTATTAGAACCCTAGAAAATGCAAGAGACACTCTTATGGAAATTGGAACTGGCAACCAATTCTTGATCAAAATCCCAAGTGCCCATGCCGTAAGAGATAAGATAGACAAGTGGGACCTTATCAAGCTGAAAAGCTTCTGCAAAGTAAAAGAAACCATCAAGAGCATGGGGAGACAGCCCACAGAATGGGAAAAAATATTTGCCAACTGTATATCTGACAAAGGCCTAACATCCAGGATCTACAAGGAACTCAAATGTGCCAAAAAGACAAAAACTAACAGCCCCATTACAAAGTGGGCAAAAGACATGAATAGACACTTCTCAAAAGAAGATATACAGGTAGCCAACAGATGCATGGAAAAGTGCTCAGTCTTGCTAATCATCAGAGAAATGCAAATCAAAACCACACTGAGATACCACCTAACCCCAGTAAGAATGGCCATCATTAATAAAACAAACAACAACAGATGCTGGCAAGGATGTGAGAAAAAGGAATGCTTCCACACTGCTCGTAGGAATGCAAACTAGTGCAACCTCTTTGGAAGACAGTGTGGCAATTTCTGAAACAACTAGACACTGACCTTCCACATGACCCAGAAATCCCCCTACTGGAAACTTGTATCATTCTACAAAAAATATATTAGCACATGCATGTTTACTGCAGCACTATTCACCATAGTAAAAACATGGAATAAACCGTGCTGCCCATCAAAACTGAACTGGATAAAAAAAAAATGTGGTATGTATACATAATGGAATATTACAGAGTCTAAAGAAGGACACACATATGGACTTCATAGCAACTTGGGTGAATTTAGAGTCTATCACAGAAACAAAGAACAGAGTACCACATGTTCTCACTCGTAAGTGAACCCTGAATATTCCCCATAATACTATAAGAAAGGGATTGGCAGTAGTGGTATACTGCCGGGGTGGGGGTGGGGTGGGGTGGGGGAGACACAACATCAATAAGTGTACCTTATTTCAAACCAGGCAAAGTGAGGATCAAAGGGAGGCCCAAACTTTACCTGTACAATGTCCACTTGTATACCTAATCCTGAATTATAACCCACATCTTTAAAATACAATTTTCAAAAAAGATTAACTGAGATAATGTATGTGAAACCCTTCTATGGGTTTTCATCAATATATAATGACATGTGTCTACCCTTTTAGTATCCCCTCTAACACACTTTTAATATGGGTTAGTATCTGGTAGAACTAGACATCCTCCTTCCTTCCATTATTCTTCTTTTTCAGAATTTTCCCAACTATTTGTTTCTTTTTCTATGAATTTTCTAATCAGCTTAACTCAGAAAATTCCAATTGATGTGATGTTAAATGTTAAATTAATGAAGTTAAATTAACTAAGGAAGACTTGACAGATTTATGGTGCTGAGTTTTTTGTCATAATACTGTAAAATTTTAAAAAGTAAATTAACCCTTTGAACTCAGGTGTCCTCTCTAAGGGGATGTTACAAAACTAGCAAAACACTCGAATGTCCCCTCTTAAGGTACATAAAGAGATCGCTGGTGTTTACACAGGACAAACTAATGCAGCACATATTTTTCAAAAACATATGTTTCCATTAAGTTTTCCATTTGAATTGCACAAAAAAGCAAATAAACAGATGAAATACATACGGAGATATGATTTACCAGCTGAGAAGTAGTTTTCAGGAATCACGAGTGCATCCTTCCACATCTTCTTTGAACATCAGACTGGAAAACAAATTACAGATTATTGTTGCAGCCGCAAGAAACAAGACTGCATTATCTTCCAGAATAGAAAAATACCAGGTGGAAGATGTCAAACAAGTTACTATTACACATGTATCAATAAACCCACGATGCATGTCAGTGACTATTTCACATGTTAGCACACATAAGAAAAATATAAGGTACAAATTCTTTATTTTTTTGTTCATAAGTTCCTCAATGTCCAAAATTCCATTATAAGTCAATTATCATTACAATAAAATAATTAGTTCCAACACCATATTCTTTAATATGAAGTGATTTGTTTTTCACAATTTCATCAAAAAGTGTGGTGAAGTTGCAGTTAGGTGATCTGTGAGATGTCTCCAAGTGCAAGGGGTTAATTACAACAAGGCATAAAATCTTTCCATTTAGTTCCTTCCAAAGACTTGGTGCTGATGGATCAATTATCTTCTCCATCTAGCTAAACAAGATAGTTAGATAACCAATTGAAATCATCAACCTTCTAGGAAGTCTTCTTTTATTAACTCTGTCTGGAGTCATTTCTCCCTCCTTTGAATTCCTAGATATTTCTTACCATATAATTCATTTGACACTATTTTATATTCTAGTGTGCTTGAAAAGTGGCTGTCAAGATTTGAAGCCACTTTTTCTTGGATGATTTCCATAAAATGCAGGAAACCAATAACAAAGTACTTTTTGTACAGTTTTAATATATGTTCAATTTTCCAGGAAAGTAGTCACCTTATCAAACAAGTGAAGACTATTTTATCTTGTTTGGAAATTTTCTAAGAGCATCTCACTATTATAGAAACTCCTACCAGTAAAGAAACAAACTACCTAGAGGAGTCTGCATAGGTAGTTCTTGTAGTCATGACCAAACATTTACATGTGAAAAGAGTTTCAATTACTATCTAGTCCTTATATTATAATTAGGACTTCACTTTGATATGCTTTTTTCCTTAGACTCATGCATAGAAATCAGTTTTTATGAACTTGTGAATTTAATTTCAGAATAATAAACAGTGCATTACAAAGCATTTCCTATAGAAAGAGAAAATGAAGTATCACGGGCTTAAGAACTGGTGTTCTACATGGTGAACTCAGATTTCTGAAAGAATACTGAATTAACTTTTGCTTACCTTTTGCAAAGGAACTTTGAAAGCCATGAAATGAGTCCCGGACATCCGCGGTCCAATAGAAAGGTAGGCTTTCTACCTGCTAAACATATTTTTTGTCAGCCAGATTGTTTCTTAGCCTTGTCTTCCTACTGAGAATGAGACTTCTTGAAAACAGGAATCACAGCCACACACAACATGTCCTCTCTGCTCTTTGCTTTGCATAGTGCCATGCCATGTATTCAATCCCACCTAGCAACAACCTATACTTTCCTCCTTCCTGTTTCCCCATCTTGAAAACAGATGCCAGGAAACAAACAGTGCAAATTTTCCCACAAATAATGCACATGCAAAACCAGAGATGGCCTG
>NW_007137933.1:0-6400 GCF_000164805.1 Carlito syrichta | reverse complement strand
CTAGTTAGGACCCAACCGGAATAAGTCAAAGAAGACCTGCATCACGGTGTTGACACACAGATTCAAAAGACAGGAGAAAAACTGAAGGGACTTAATGAGGTATGGGGGGTGGGGCGTAAGGCCTCAAGGAATAAAAACAGTTCACAGCACAGGAGCAAAATCTCAAAATTGATCACTTAAGCGTATACAGGAAGATCTCTCAAATGAGACCTATTAGGAAGCAACACAGTACGTATGCTCGCTGAGATTTCTGGAAACAAAACACACCAACTTTCCACGTGAGATCTCAGGATGGTACTAGTGGGTTCCTTCACTCAAACGATTACTCCCACTTTCTGTGCAACAAAAGAAGAAACTGGAAAGGGAGGGTCAATTGCGTTAAGTAAGGAGTGTCTTCAACACTATCAGTATTTTACCTGGGAGCAATGGCCAGAACCTCACTTTTCTTTTCTTTTTTTTGACAGAAGTAAGGTACTATCCAGTTTCTACGGACGAACCTCACTTTTAAAAGGAGGAGCAATCGCGACATTGGCCCTTCAGCTCCACAGCGAAGGCCAACGCCTCTAAGCAGGGGCGGCCGGGCCACGAGCGCACCCGCGACTGTCGGAGGCCCAGAAGCCACGGGCGAAGAGGGCCGTCACCCGGCGAGGAGACAGATGACCTTTCTCGGGGACGCGGCTGCTGCCCTTTCTCTTACCTGAGAAGCGTCTGGAGAAGTCTTGTCCCCGGACCCAACCACAGCGAGCATCCTGCCATTGGTTCATGTGGACCCCAAGACGCCTCCCACCCAACGCCCAGTCAGCCAAAAGCACCCGTCCTTCGTCCTAACTGCCGGGATAACGCCCTAGCCCAGAAAAACCTCGGCGACAGCCCACGCCGAACCCGATGCCTCGCTACTGCGCATGCGGCACCGCCTGTCGTGATGGCGTCACCACGCCGCTCTCTGAGATGATTGATTTGCAAACAGGACTTTGCTGGCTACAGGGCCCTTCTGCACCTGGGACCGGTAGTACGGATCGATAAGATCGTGTATATGGCTTTGCACTCTTCATAATTCAGGCAAGAGAAAGTTAAGCCTCACTGACCCCAATTCCTTGTGTGTTCTCCAGATGTTTCCAAGTGTTTACAGTCAAATTGTGCATGTTGAATATCAATATTTACAATTTATTTTAAGATATTTACTTTCACATATGTGTATATCCTCTTCTCTCACACAAAAACAGCATACCATAAACATCCTATGATATATCTGCAACATTGTTTTACCAGGCAATTTCTGCGTACATCTTTCTAGTTTTGTAATGACTGTAGAGCATTCACTTGATTATAAATAACTTAATTATAAAACACCATATTGATTTAACCAGTTTAATATTAATGAAACTTTAGTTGTCTTCAGGGGTATTTTTAAATTCATCTTTTTTTGAGTTGGAGTCTCACTCCGTTGCCCAGGCTGGAGTGCAATGGCAGGCTCACAGCCACCCCAGCATCAACCTGCTGGGCTCAGACGATCCTTTAACCTCAGCCTTCCAAATAATAACAAAAAAAAATTGTCATATAAATATTCTATTACTACGTACAACAATAACTAAATTCATATAAGTCGAATTTCTGAAATAAAAGATATACAAACTTAAATTTTTGAAAGATACTGCCTAACCACCCTCCAAACAATATTGTATCAGCATAAACTCCCATTCACAGCCAAACTTTTACTGGGTTCCTATCATATATTAGGTATCATGCTAGAAGTTAACAGCATGTATTTATGTAAAAGTAAATACCAAAAACTAACTGATAGTGGAGTTCAAGTTCATTATTTCCACACAGTATCAGGCATACAGAACTATTCCTGTTAGAAAAAGTTTGAATACTGCTGCAAGTGGAACAGCAAAAAATAGCATGATCTACAGTAGGTCTCAAGGGAAAATAGAGTACTAAATTTGAGATTCAATTGCAAGTCATTAGGATAGCAGGAGATTTTTTAATTTTTTCATTTTAAAGATATGGGTTTGGCCGGACTCAGTGGCTCAGCCTATAATCCCAGCACTATGGGAGGCAAGGCAAGTGGATTGCCTGAGTCCACGGGTACGAGAGCATCCTGAGCAACTTAGTGAGACCTCGTCTCTACAACAAATTTTAAAAATTAGCCAGGTGTTGGTAGCATGTGTCTGTAGTCTGCTACTTAGAAGGCTGAGGCTGAAGGGTTGCCAGAGCCCAGCAGGTTGACGCTGGTGTGGCTGTGAGTATGCCACGGCACTCCAGCCTGGGCAACAGAGTGAGACTCCAACTCCAAAAAAAAAAGATGTGCAGTACAATTAAGGGTTAGGTATACAGATGTTCTTTATGTGTACCCTTATGGATGAGGTGTGCCTCCCCCTCTTCCAGCAGATTCTCACTACTGCCAATCCTGCCCCTGCCCTCCCCTGGCCGTTTCCCACTACTAGCATAGCAGATTTTAAAATAATTTTTACATTGTAGATTCTAATTTGTGAAGGTAACTTACATATATTTTTAGTAATCTTTACAACCATTTTAGAACTGGGTAAACTGAGGATCAGAAAGGTCAGAGTTATTGAATAAAAGAGTGAATGAACAAATGGGTTAACAGACCACTGACCTTATTAATATTTTTGAGATGGTTATATTCCAACAACTCTAAATCCACAAGCATTTACAATTCTGAAATTTTCCACATAGTTAAACATGTGTCAATATTAGTAAATTACTAATTGGAAAAGGAAAGAGAAGTTAGCATAATAAAATGTGCAAACTTACAATTAAGCATAATTCAAGTTGACATTGAATTATGAAATACTCTTGGAATTTTGGGGGAGGGGGAATCCAATAGGTTTATAGTGGCCAAAAAGTATAAATGGTACAAGTGTCTATAGATATGACAAGATACAAAATGTAACCTAAATCTTTCAGAAGCTAGAAAAGCTATGTAGATGTTAAACTTTCCATTTTCTAAAAGGCGGAAACTTTAGCTAAAAACAAACTGAGTTATAGTTGACAAGAAAATACAGACCAGAACATAATAGAGTTTCCAGGAAGTATGGGAACTGACAAAAAGTAGGTCTTTGGGTGAGAATAAGTCCAACACAAGGTAGAAGAATGCCTTCACAAGTATGTGGTACACTGGAATAAAATTATAGGAGCAAGGAATATTGGGGGCACCAAAAAGCTAAACAGTTGATACTAACAAATCTACAAGTATCTGGCAGGGTCCCAGGTACCACTCAGCAATTTCAGGGATTCCAGTCATTAATAGAGTCAAAAGGAGATTATTGAAATAATAAGGAAAGGCCTTGGGGGTAAAAGGACTAAATATGTTACACTGAGACAAGTCCCAGTAATCCTGATGGGTCCAAAATGTAGAAGGCAGGTCTCTGAGATAAGGCAACACCCTTATTGCAAAAACTCAGGCTTTTGAAGTCATGGTGAAACTTCATGCTAAGTTATGGAATTTGGACTCTAGCTCTTTAGGTTATTCCTCCTACATTGAAGATGTACTTTAGAGTTCAAAATGATGCTGCCACTATAAGCTAAAAATAAGTAGCTAGAACAGTTAAAAGAAAATAGTTATAGATGTTAGAAGCCAGGACAAGCCAAACTATAATACAAATTATTCTTTAATATAATTTAATATTAGACATGAATATATTACTATGTAAACACATTATTGCTATCAGAAATAATCTTACCATACTCCTCCCCATCTTATACCACCTACCTTAACATGTAGTAGCCATGAATCCCCTTGATTCTTATGGGAACATAGGGAAAACACAGACTGGTCTGACTTGCAGATACTTAGTTTATGTTGTCATCCTCACATTACAGACTAATATCATGGAAGTAGACTGAGGTATAAAGCTTACCACAAAGGGGGGAAAAAAACTTGAAACATTTCATGTTTCAACCAACCAACATCTCCACTCTTGGTTGCAACAGAAAGGGCATTTTTCAGGACAGACCCCTCTAGGAGATGAATTTTAGGCAAAACTAAGGACTGTACTACCACAAAGCACAGCTCATCCTGATTCCTGGATGCTTCCCTATGGGCATTTGTTGACAGTTCCATTGTTGTATTGGACTACACTTGGAGTGAATCATTACTCTTTTTCTTCCCAAATTACCAAAGGTATTTATGATATTGTAGTAGAAGAGGGAGAAATTATATTGAATGTTACACAGAAAATCTTTCAAAAATAAAGACCAGAGCATTGGTTCATCTTCTGAGCTCCTGGAAGATGCATCTGTAGTCATCTCTGAGTCAATTACAAATGATTCTAGATAGTATGTGTCACTAGCAAGGTCTTTACATTCATAATTTCTATTGCACCCCTTGATGGAGAGTACCTCTTGATCATGACAAACATATCTTCTCCTAGAAACAATTTTTTCAGGGCTTTATTTTATTATTTCCCTAACAATAATCCTAAATGTTATTTCTGAAGAGAACACAAGATTATGGTGATAACCCTGTAGAAACCTGCCTTATTTGATACTAGCAAAACACTTGGCACCCAGGGGTTTACAACTTCAGCTAGGAACAAATGAAAAGCTTGTAAAAATTTCATTTTTGGTGAATGATCCAATTCATTTACAGAGTCAGAAGCTAGAATTCCAAGGAAATGGCTCCATTTGGGGTTTTAATTGGTGGTCTTTTTTTTGCCTAGAGATGATTTTTGTGTAAGGAAAATAATATAGTAAGTTTTTTTTTTAATGCAGTTTCTCTAAGAGGAAGTTAAAAGTGCTGTGCAAGCATTTCAATGCTATAGCACTTTATGAGGTACACACTTAGACCATATACCAAAGCGAATTAGATATTACTGAGTCTATCTATTTACAGGGAAACAAATCTTTGCAAAATTAAGTGGTCTGGGAAAATGATTTGAAGGATATGTGTTTCCCTTACTCCTCCCCAAAGTCAATTGGAGCAATTTCATTTTTGTATGTGTTAAAGACTAAGGCTCCCCATATGACTTAGTTTTAAAAAGGGCCTCTACTTAAAAAAATGTTTAGTAACCAAACCTCTATTCAGTATTGCCTTTTTCCTTCTAAAAATTTTTATATTGCCTATTTTTTCTTCTCAAACAGAAATACCAATTTTACAACATGCAGTTGAATACACTTCCACATATTCTTACACTCTTTGTCATACTCGGCCCTGTGAGTCAGTTTTCATAGCTTGGAAAACACTATGTCAGGTTGTGGGTGGGGGAAGCATGTATTCTGTGTAATTTGGTCAGCAGGAAGGTGGACTGCATGTGTAGTACGTGTGTACAGACGGTACTTTGCTAGCAAGAGTGCCATGGTTCAAGAAAAGAAAGAAGAAGAAGATTTTCTCTCAAAGAGGTCGCTATCACCTGACCATTTTATTCATTAGTAGTTTGGTGAAATAGAACTCAAAAGATCCATATAAACCAAAGAATTTTGACCTCCTTAAAGTTATAACCTTTGGAAGTTCTCACTTTTTAAAAAGATGCAGCCATTTCTTTCTGAGAATTGTTCTCAAAATCTATGGCATTAAGATCATTCTTATTGGAAGCAGTTTTGGATTGGGGGGACCTACCAGAAACCATGAGGGGAAAAAATGGAGAGAATGAGGTAATCACCAGTTTGGGTAATAAAATTTTAAACAAAAAACATATTAGGCCAGCTTTTCTCTGATTCTCCTACTAACTGATTCAGAATAACTGATTTAAAAAAAAAGAATACATTATTTCAATCTGCTTACTGAAACTTTTCTGCAGGTAGGCAAATTTCTCCTCATTTGCTTCTTACTATTCTTTAATTAAAAGCATTTTGTCTCTTAGCCAATGCAACCCATTGCTTTAGAACAACTGTTTCATGTCATTCATTCAGATGAAAACCCTTCTATTGCTCAAAGGATCTCAAATACTTCTTTAAGTTTCCTTATTTAAAATTCAGGCTCCAGGAGTTCTGCTTGCATTCCATAATATTTGGGAGGTTGACCACAGTCTGCAGTTATTCTGAGCTATTTTTAGGGCAAAATTTATGCCAGCACATTATTTACATTGGTCAAATTGGCTGATTACTTGCCAGGTGGCCTCTTTCCTTTCTGATATGTTGACACCAACTTCTTTTTGTTGCTTCTAAAGAGAGGCTTAGTCTTCTTGGGACACACACCCTACATAATTGCGAAGGACAATAACTATCTCAAGCATCCGCTTATGTAATCCATTCCTTTCTCGCAAATGCAAGCTGAATTCATCTTTTTTTTTTTTTTTTTCATGAGAGTAACCATGCTGCCAGACTCCTGGGGCACCAAGTAGATTCAGCTAACCAAAACACAGAACAAATTCTAGGAGACCAGTAAGGATGTCAAACACAACATCATCCTCTTTGTTCCATAAAACTATGTTCTTAT
>NW_007137932.1:0-753 GCF_000164805.1 Carlito syrichta | reverse complement strand
TAACAGCCGGGATAACGCCCTAGCCCAGAAAAACCTCGGCGGCAGCCCACGCCGAACCCGATGCCTCGCTACTGCGCATGCGGCACCGCCTGTCGTGATGGCGTCACCACGCCGCTCTCTGAGATGATTGATTTGCAAACAGGACTTTGCTGGCTACAGGGCCCTTCTGCACCTGGGACCGGTAGTGCGGATCGATAAGATCGTGTATATGGCTTTGCACTCTTCATAATTCAGGCAAGAGAAAGTTAAGCCTCACTGACCCCAATTCCTTGTGTGTTCTCCAGATGTTTCCAAGTGTTTACAGTCAAATTGTGCATATTGAATATCAATATTTACAATTTATTTTAAGATATTTACTTTCACATATGTGTATATCCTCTTCTCTCACACAAAAACAGCATACCATAAACATCCTATGATATATCTGCAACATTGTTTTACCAGGCAATTTCTGCGTACATCCTTTCTAGTTTTGTAATGGCTGTAGAGCATTCACTTGATTATAAATAACTTAATTATAAAACACCATATTGATTTAACCAGTTTAATATTAATGAAACTTTAGTTGTCTTCAGGGGTATTTTTAAATTAATCTTTTTTTGAGTTGGAGTCTCAATCCGTTGCCCAGGCTGGAGTGCAATGGCAGGCTCACAGCCTCCCCAGCATCAACCTGCTGGGCTCAGACGATCCTTTAACCTCAGCCTTCCAAATAATACAAAAAATTGTCATATAAATATTCTATTACTACGTACA
>NW_007137931.1:0-6818 GCF_000164805.1 Carlito syrichta | reverse complement strand
TGTAGATTTTAATTTGTGAAGGTAACTTACATATATTTTTAGTAATCTTCACAACCATTTTAGAACTGGGTAAACCGGGGATCAGAAAGGTCAGAGTTATTGAATAAAAGAGTGAATGAGCAAATGGGTTAAAAGACCACTGACCTTATTAATATTTTTGAGATGGTTATGTTCCAACAATTCTAAATCCACAAGCATTTACAATTCTGAAATTTTCTACATAGTTAAACATGTGTCAATATTAGTAAATTACTAACTGGAAAAGGAAAGAGAAGTTAGCATAATAAATGTGCAAACTTACAATTAAGCATAATTCAAGTTGACATTGAATTAGGAAATACTCTTGAAATTTGGGGGGAAGGGGAATCCAATAGGTTTATAGTGGCCAAAAAGTATAAATGGTACAAGTGTCTATAGATATGACAATATACAAAATGTAACCTAAATCTTTCAGAAGCTAGAAAAGCTATGTAGATGTTAAACTTTTCATTTTCTAAAAGGCAGAAACTTTGGCTAAAAACAAACTGAGTTATAATTGACACAAGAATATGCAGACCAGAGCATAATAGAGTTTCCAGGAAGTATGGGAACTGACAAAAAGTAGGCCTTTGGATGAGAATAAGTCCAACACAAGGTAGAAGAATGGCTTCACAAGTATGTAGTACACTGGAATGAAAATTATAGGAGCAAGGAATATTGGGGGCACCAAAAAGCTAAACAGTTGATACTAACAAATCTACCAGTATCTGGCAGGGTCCCAGGTACCACTCAGCAATTTCAGGGATTCCAGTCATTAATAGAGTCAAAAGGAGATTATTGAAATAATAAGGAAAGGCCTTGGGGGTAAAAGGACTAAATATGTTACACTGAGACAAGTCCCAGTAATCCTGATGGGTCCAAAAATGTAGAAGGCAGATCTCTGAGATAAGGCAACACCCTTATTGCAAAAACTCAGGCTTTTGAAATCATGGTGAAACTTCATGCTAAGTTACGGAATTTGGACTCTAACTCTTTAGGTTCTTCCTCCTACAATGAAGATGTACTTTAGAGTTCAAATTGATGCCGACACTATAAACTAAAAATAAGTAGCTAGAACAGTTAAAAGAAAATAGTTATACATGTTAGAAACCAGGACAAGCCAAACTATAATACAAATTATTCTTTAATAGAATTTAATGTTAGACATGAATATTTTACTATGTAAACCCATTATTGCTATCAGAAATAATCTTACCATACTCCTCCCCATCTTATACCACCTACCTTAACATATAGTAGTCATGAATTCCCTTGATTCTTATGGGAACATAGAGAAAACACAGACTGGTCTGACTTGCAGATACTTAGTTTATGTTGCCATCCTCACATTACAGACTAATATCATGAAGTAGACTGAGGTATAAAGCTTACCACAAAGGGGGAAAAAAAAAACTTGAAACATTTCATGTTTCAACCTACCAACATCTCCACTCTTGGTTGCAACATTTCATACCAACCAACATCTCCACTCTTGGTTGCAACAGAAAGGGCATTTTTCAGGACAGACCCCTCTAGGAGATGAATTTTAGGCAATACTAAGGACTGTACTACCACAAAGCACAGCTCATCCTGATTCCTGGATGATTCCCTATGGGCATTTGTTGACAGTTCCATTGTTGTACTGGACTACACTTGGAGTGATTCATTACTCTTTTTCTTCCCAAATTACCAAAGGTATTTATGATATTGCAGTAGAAGAGGGAGAAATTATACTTAATGGTACACAGAAAACCTTTCAAAAATAAAGACCAGAGCATTGGTTCTCTTCTGAGCTCCTGGAGGATGCATCTGTAGTCATCTCTGAGTCAATTACAAATGATTCTAGATAGTATGTGTCACTAACAATGTCTTTACATTCATAACTTCTATTGCACCCCTTGATGGAGAGTACCTCTTGATCATGACAAACATATCTTCTCCTAGAAACAATTTTTTCAGGGCTTTATTTTATTATTTCCCTAACAATAATCCTAATGTTATTTCTGAAGAGAACACAAGATTATGGTGATAACCCTGTAGAAACCTGCCTTATTTGATACTAGCAAAACACTTGGCACCCAGGGGTTTGCAACTTCAGCTAGGAGCAAACAAAAACTTGTTAAAATTTCATTTTTGGTGAATGATCCAATTCATATACAGAGTCAGAAGCTAGAATTCCAAGGAAATGGCTCCATTTGGGGTTTTAATTGATGGTCTTTTTTTTGCCTAGAGATGACTGTGGGATTTTTTGTGTAAGGAAAATAATGTGGTAAGTTTTTTTTTAATGCAGTTTCTCTAAGAGGAAGTTAAAAGTGCTGTGCAAGCATTTCAATATTATAGCACTTTATGAGGTACAACACTTTAGACCATTAATTATTACCAAAGCTAATTAGATATTACTGAGTCTATCCTATTTACCAGGGAAACAAATCTTTGCAAAATTAAGTGGTCTGGGAAAATGATTTGAAAGGATATGTTTCCCTTACTTCCCCCCAAAGTCAATTGGAGCAATTTCATTTTTGTATGTGTTAAAGACTAGGGCTCCCCATAAGACTTAGTTTTAAAAAGGGCCTCTACTTAAAAAAATGTTAGTAACCAAACCTCTATACGGTATTGCCTTTTTCCTTCTAAAAATTTTTATATTGCCTATTTTTTCTTCTCAAACATAAATACCAATTTTACAACATGCAGTTGAATACACTTCCACATATTCTTACACTCTTTGTCATACTCGGCCCTGTCAGTCAGTTTTCATAGCTTGGAAAACACTATGTCAGGCTGTGGGTGGGGGAAGCATGTATTCTGTGTAATTTGGTCGGCAGGAAGGTGAGCTGCATGTGTACTATGTGTGTACAGATGGTACTTTGCTAGCAAGAGTGCCATGGTTCAAGAAAAGTAAGAAGAATATCTTCTCTCAAAGAGGTCACTATCACCTGACCATTTTATTCATTAGTAGTTTGGTGAAATAGAACTCAAAAGATCCATATAAACCAAAGAGTTTTGACCTCCTTAAAATTATAACCTTTGGAAGTTCTCACTTTTAAAAAGATGCAGCCATTTCTTTCTGAGAATTGTTTTCAACATCTATGGCATTAAGATCATTCTTATTGGAAGCACAGTTTTGGATTTGGGGGGACCTTCCAGAATCCATGAGTGGAAAAAAAATGGAGAGAATGAGGTGATCACCAGTTTGGGTAATAAAATTTTAAACAAAAACCATATTAGGCCAGTTTTTCTCTGGGCCCTACTAACTGATTCAGAATAACTTACTTAAAAAAAAAAGAATACATTATTTCAATCTGCTTACTGAAACTTTTCTGTAGGTAGGCAAATTTCTCCTCATTTGCTTCTTACTATTCTTTAATTAAAAGCATTTTGTCTCTTAGCCAATGTAACCCATTGCTTTAGAACAACTGTTTCATGTCATTCATTCAGATGAAAACCCTTCTATTGCTCAAAGGATCTCAAATACTTCTTTAAGTTTCCTTATTTAAAATTCAGGCTCCAGGAGTTCTGCTTGCATTCCACAATATTTGGGAGGTTGACCACAGTCTGCAATTATTCTGAGCTATTTTTAGGGCAAATTTTATGCCAGCACATTATTTACATTGGTCAAATTGGCTGATTACTTGCCAAGTGGCCTCTTTCCTTTCTGATATGTTGACACCAACTTCTTTTTGTTGCTTCTAAAGAGAGGCTTAGTCTTCTTGGGGCACACACGCTACATAATTGCAAAGGACAATAACTATCTCAAGCATCTGCTTATGTAATCCATTCCTTTCTCACAAATGCAAGCTGAATTCATCTTTTTATTTTTTATTTTTTTCATGAGAGTAACCTTGCTGCCAGACTCCTGGGGCACCAAGTAGATTCAGCTAACCAAAACACAGAACAAATTCTAGGAGACCAGTAAGGATGTCAAACACAACATCATCCTCATTGTTCCATAAAGCTATGTTCTTATTGAAGGTTTGCTGCAATTTTATTACTTGTAAAATATGCTGGCAAGACAAGGGTCTGCTTGAAATTTAGGGAGGCAGACAAGATTTAAAAACTCATGGAATAAAAGAAGATGAGAGATTGTGAAAGCACAATGCACAGTGCAGTGAAGTGGCTCTGTAATGTGTTCTAGCTGACCAAGTGTTTTAAACATCAAACTGGGAACATTACCCAATGTTTCAACACATTTCAGTGTATTGTACACTGCATGCCATTATTTGTCACTTCAGAACAGCTTGAACAATTGCACAAGTTTCAGTGGATGACCCTGTCACTTTAGAGTAATAATATAGTTTTAAAAATTCTTCTGTGCCCCCTTTCTCATGTGAAAAACCTGACTTCACTTTATAAATTTGACTTTGTTAATCCTCACAGCTTCATTGCCTGGTTGACACATTTTTTCCAGTGTCTCAGATCTTCTCTCTTTTTTTAAAAAAAATTAGGTAAGTGTGCATAATCAAGGCCTACATTTCAGAAAACGGATGCAGTCTTTGACTTTTGCCCATTCTAACATGATCATTAAGTAACCCTGGAGGAAAATGGAACACTTTGAACAAGCGATGTGAAGCAGATGTAGCTTCAGAAGTAACCTTTAAAAATGTGTGTTGGATATAACATATTTTCACATTTCAGAAATCACCAGCACAGTGGATTGTTTGTAATAATATATGAAGTGAGATTTAGCAGCTGGAGAACACTTGTTTATCCTCTTCATAGTGTTAAATCCCAATAAATGTTTTGAACAATGTACTAGTATGTTACATTGCCAAATAATACTTTCTATTAAATGAAACCCATTAGATCTCATGGCACAGCTGAGTTTGGTAATATCCAGGATAACATGTAGTCACATAATTGTTATGACTGTATTTCAGAAGTTGTTAACTTTAGTATGCAATTTTATTTCACACATTATGGTATAATATGCCCTATAGCCTAGAAACAGGGCCAACCAGAGAACCTCAGGTTATGGGTTAGAACTGCTTGGTTTAGTCAAACACGTTGGTTGAGGGAAAAGAATAAGAAGGCCTCATTTTGGAACCAGGCCTCATTTTGCTTGGTTGACCAGATGTCCACTCTTTTTCTTGCTGGGAGAGCTTAGTAGGAATCTGGTATCTTAGATCCTCGTTCTACAGACACCATAAAAGGACTCAGATGCTGCTGATCCAGCTTATCTCAATTCAGATTTGAAGCCCTCATGTGGTGGTAACAATTCATCTTGTCTGTTTTATTTTCCCTGGCTCTTACCTGAAGATTATGAACATTTCCTCCTCTGAGGCCTATTGCACAATGTAGACACCAAACCCCAAAATTTGTGGAGGGAAACAAACAAACAAAAAACAATAACTAACATCAATTGCAGGTCTGACGATCAAGTCACAAAATCTGGTGTGAGAGATATAGCTTTTTTATTTTTCTCAGTTCAAGTTCATCTTGTTTATCTCAACCTTGTCTGAGCAGGTGAGAGGGAACTGAAGTAGTATCTAGTCCTTGACACTATCTCCTGACATTTGGTACCTACTGATTCCTTCCTCACTTGGGCTGGCTCTGGGTCACTAGTCAGCTCCTTTACCTATATTCTCATCTGCAAGACCATCTCAGGTCACGGGGCTCTCTTTGTTGCTTTTATACTGCATAGGGATCATTTTGTGGCTCCAAAAGCTTTTGGAGAATAGAACTAGGTCCTCATCTACCTAGAAATTCCATGCTGCCATTTCTTTCCTTCTAGGGTCATTCCCAGGAAATGGGCCACAGGTGTTCCCTGCTGATGACCACCACAGACTTAACTGGGAATTGATTTCTTCCTAGGACTTGATCAGGAGGCTAGGATGAATGTGAGGGGAAGTTAGGGGCTTTATTATTGAGTCCTGCTGATTTTTACTCACTTATCTGACTCCACTGGACTTTGGCAAGTCCTATTATATCCCTGAAGGGATTGTACTCTTACTCATGAAGTATCCTTCTTAATTCTTATATAATTATTCCTTTCTTTCCTCAGATCATCTAAGCTTCTGAAGAAAAGGCAAAGATTGGGAGTGGGAAAGGAAAATTCTGGAGAAAAGTATTTTTAAATATTTTAAAACATTGTTATTACACATTTATGAAACACATAAACCACATACTGTATACAAATATTATCTCATTTTTGTCTTTTAAAGTGGGCATCTTTGGCCAGGCTCAGTGACTCAGCTTGTAATCCCAGCACTTTGGGAGGCCGAGGTGAGTGGATTGCCTGGGCCTGTGGGTTCAAGACCCACCTGGGCAACTTGGTGAGACCTCATCTCTATAATAAATCAAAAATTAGCCAGGCATGGTAGCTACTTGGAAAGCTGAGGTGGAAGGATCGTCAGAGCCCAGCAGGTTGAGATTGCAATGGCCAGGAGCATGCCACTGCACTCCAGTCTTGGCTGCAGAGTGAGACTCCAACTCAAAAAAATTAAAATTAAAATTAAAAAATAAAGTGGGCATCTTTATTTTTTTTATTTTATGTAAGAGAAAACCTAAGCTCAGAGAGGTTAAGTGACTTTTTTGAAACACAGTAAACAGAAAAAATGAAATATGAACCAGATTTTGCTGACTCCAGAGCCCAGGACCTATCCCCCTGAGATTCAGTGGAATCCCCAGAGATTACAATGTGACTGGTCTGGGTATAGCTTGGGTATGGGGATATTTTTTCAGTTCCCCAGGTGATTCTATTGTTCAACCAGGGTTGGAAACCATGGTCTGAAGTTGTGCTGTCCACAAAACAAGCACTATTTCATAGCGATCATACCTTGCTTGATGCTATCGACTGGAGATGG
>NW_007137930.1:0-744 GCF_000164805.1 Carlito syrichta | reverse complement strand
ATGAATTGTTTTGTTTTTATTTTGAGTGAAGTCCACTCTGTCGCCCAGACTGAGTGCAGTGACCTCTCCCGGCCACCTCAACCTCAACCTGCTGTGCTCCAGCGATCCTTCTGGCTCAGGCTCCCAAGTAGCCTGATTTACAGTCATGCGCTACCACGCCCTTGTTATTTTTTGATTTATTGTTGAACTGAGGTCTCGATGTTCAGGCGAGTATTGAACCCACGGGTTCAAGCAATCCACCCACCTCAGCCTCCCAAAGGCTCGGGATTACAGGCTGAGCCACCGAACCCGGCTCATATGCATACTTTATTGTATTTTCCAGGTCTGAGAAGAATTATGTTCACTTAATGATTATTTCATTGAATCTGTAGATTGCTAAAAGCTTAATTTTTACATTAAAGAGGTAAGCAAAGTCAGGGAAACAAGCATGTCAAGTTGTCATTTATGACATCAGCCTCAGAACTTTGGCATCATAACGGGAGAGACCTTGACTACTGAACAATTCTTAGGCTTCAAGGGCTTGTGTACAGTGCTCTGTCAAATGCGGTAGACATGGTGGATTTCATTCCTAAGAAGTAAAGACAACAATGTGTTCACACCTATCCAATAACTTCTCCAGGGATAAGTGACCATTCAAGGATCCACTATACGAGGTAGTCTTTTTTTTTTTTTAATAAAGCAGTATTTATTTAGAGGACAGAGAAACTCCGACACTGGGAAGGGACCTGAGGGGGTTGCCCACGA
>NW_007137929.1:0-973 GCF_000164805.1 Carlito syrichta | reverse complement strand
ACCTGCTGTGCTCCAGCGATCCTTCTGGCTCAGGCTCCCAAGTAACCTGATTTACAGTCATGCGCTACCACGCCCTTGTTATTTTTTGATTTATTGTTGAACTGAGGTCTCGATGTTCAGGCGAGTATTGAACCCACGGGTTCAAGCAATCCACCCACCTCAGCCTCCCAAAGGCTCGGGATTACAGGCTGAGCCACCGAACCCGGCTCATATGCATACTTTATTGTATTTTCCAGGTCTGAGAAGAATTATGTTCACTTAATGATTATTTCATTGAATCTGTAGATTGCTAAAAGCTTAATTTTTACATTAAAGAGGTAAGCAAAGTCAGGGAAACAAGCATGTCAAGTTGTCATTTATGACATCAGCCTCAGAACTTTGGCATCATAACGGGAGAGACCTTGACTACTGAACAATTCTTAGGCTTCAAGGGCTTGTGTACAGTGCTCTGTCAAATGCGGTAGACATGGTGGATTTCATTCCTAAGAAGTAAAGACAACAATGTGTTCACACCTATCCAATAACTTCTCCAGGGATAAGTGACCATTCAAGGATCCACTATACGAGGTAGTCTTTTTTTTTTTTTAATAAAGCAGTATTTATTTAGAGGACAGAGAAACTCCGACACTGGGAAGGGACCTGAGGGGGTTGCCCACGATGTAGTATTTTATTATTATGGTCACCAAATCCTATTGGAGCTTGGTTATAGCACAACCAGATACTATTTTAGCACTTTTTTTAGTTTAGAAACTTTTGGATGTTTTTAGTATTATGTCACAGGCCTGAGCCGTTTTTATAACAGGATTTGAACATTGTTTTAGCTAAGAGCATCGTCAATTTTCCAGAATTTTCAATTATCTAAATTTTTACATTAATGAGGAGCCCAAATACACACTACATTGAAAATCTCCATTTTTTTGGTTATATATATTGGGCCCCAAATTCTCTTTTTTCTGTTTCCTGATTTTAAATG
>NW_007137928.1:0-742 GCF_000164805.1 Carlito syrichta | reverse complement strand
GCAGAAAATACAGAGTGCCCCAAGAAAATGTTCACAAATTTTAAGAATGGATAAAGCTGTATTAAACTATGATACTCTTTTATTTTCTAAAAATTTTAATATTTATTATGCATTCTGCCTTCTGAATAGCACTTAGGTACACTGAATCACAAGGTTCAGTTATCTAAGAATGATATATATGTGAAATCTCAACAAGTTTCAATACAGGCGGAATAAAACATTCAGAATTTATGTAAGAAACACTGCAGTTGTCAATTTTGAAGGCAGAATTATACCATGTATTCTAACGTATTAAAAGGAAAAACAGTTATCATTGGAATATTATACACTTCTTAAAAAATCAGTCCCTCCATAATGAACATTTCTTGGCCCATCCCTGAATAGCTACAATTTTTAAAGTCTAGAACACCGATAGCTCCTGCTTAGATTCCTTTGATGAGATTCTTTTCGCTATTCTTGGTTCTTTATTGTTTCATATGAATTCTTTTTTTTTTTAAGTTGGAGTCTCACTCTGTCACGCAAACTACAGTGCACTGGCCACTCCAGGCCACCTCAACCTCGACCTGCTGGGCTCCAGCAATCCTTCCTCCTCAGCCTTTCAAGTAGCCTGATTCACAGGCATGCTCTACCGTGCCCAACTGATTTTTTGATTTATTGTACAGATGAGGTCTTGCTGCCCAGGCGGGTCTCGAACCCGCTGTCTCAGGCAATCCACTCACCTCAGCTTACCAAATGCACGGGA
>NW_007137927.1:0-730 GCF_000164805.1 Carlito syrichta | reverse complement strand
AAAATGTTCACAAATTTTAAGAATGGATAAAGCTGTATTAAACTATGATACTCTTTTATTTTCTAAAAATTTTAATATTTATTATGCATTCTGCCTTCTGAATAGCACTTAGGTACACTGAATCACAAGGTTCAGTTATCTAAGAATGATATATATCTGAAATCTCAACAAGTTTCAATACAGGCGGAATAAAACATTCAGAATTTATGTAAGAAACACTGCAGTTGTCAATTTTGAAGGCAGAATTATACCATGTATTCTAACGTATTAAAAGGAAAAACAGTTATCATTGGAATATTATACACTTCTTAAAAAATAAGTCCCTCCATAATGAACATTTCTTGGCCCATCCCTGAATAGCTACAATTTTTAAAGTCTAGAACACCGATAGCTCCTGCTTAGATTCCTTTGATGAGATTCTTTTCGCTATTCTTGGTTCTTTATTGTTTCATATGAATTCTTTTTTTTTTAAGTTGGAGTCTCACTCTGTCACGCAAACTACAGTGCACTGGCCACTCCAGGCCACCTCAACCTCGACCTGCTGGGCTCCAGCAATCCTTCCTCCTCAGCCTTTCAAGTAGCCTGATTCACAGGCATGCTCTACCGTGCCCAACTGATTTTTTGATTTATTGTACAGATGAGGTCTTGCTGCCCAGGCGGGTCTCGAACCCGCTGTCTCAGGCAATCCACTCACCTCAGCTTACCAAATGCACGGGATTACAGGCTGAGC
>NW_007137926.1:0-8230 GCF_000164805.1 Carlito syrichta | reverse complement strand
AGTTTTGTTCTTCTGCATATAACTATCCAATTTTTTCAGCACTATTTTATTGAATAATGTGTCATTTTTCTATCGTATGTTTTTGTTGATTCTGTCAAAGATGAGGTGGTTATAAGCATGTTGCTTTATTTTTAAGTTTTCCATTCTTTTCCATTGACATATATGTCTATTTTTATACCACAATTTTTTAATTACTACAGCCTTGTAGCATAATTCGAAGTTAGGTAAAGTAATGTCTCCAGATTTGTTATTTTTTTCTTTGAATTGCTATGTTATTTGGGCTTGTTTGTTGGTTTCATACAAATTTTAGAATTGTTTATTCTAATTCTGTGGAAAATGAAATTGATAATTTAGGAGGGATTTCAGTTAATTTGTGGATTGTATGGTAGTTTTAATGATATTGAATTTTTTGAATTATTCAACTTGAATAAGCAATATTTTCCATTTATCTGTGTCATCTACAATTTATTTTATCAGTGTTCTGTAGTTCTCCTTAAGAGATCTTTACCTTCTTGGTTAAATATATTCCTAAGTATTTTATATTTTTTGTAGGTATTTTAAATGAAATTGCCTTCTTGATTTGATCCTTGGCTAGATTGTTATTGGTGTAGAGAAATGCTGTTGATTTCTGTATGCTAATTTTGTATCCTGAAACTGAACTTATTAACTGAATCTTTTTTTTTTAAATGGTGATGTTTTTAGGGCTTTCTAAATATAAGATCATATTATCAGCCCACAGGGATATTTAACTTTCTATTTCTCAGTTTGGAAACTTTTTTTTTAATCTTTCTTGATTATTGTGGTGAAAACTTCCAGTACTATGTTGAATAGAATAGTGAAAATGAGTGTCCTTGCCTTGTTTCAGTTCTCAGAAAAGATACTTTTGGATTTTCTATATTTGGGGTTTATTATGCTGTGGTATGTTTCTTCTATGTCTAGTTTGTTGAGGATTTTTATTGTTAAGGGATGCTGCATTTTATCAAATGCTTTTACTGTGTCTATTGAGATGGGCATATGTTTTTTGTCCTTAATTCTGCTTATGTAATGTATCATGCTGTTGATTTGCATGTGTCTAACCAGCTTTGCATCCTTGGTATAAATCCCACTGGATCATGGTGTATTATATTTTTTGATGTGATAATGAGTTTCACTTGTTAGTTTTTGTTGTTGTTTTTGTTGGTGATGGTGTTGTTGAAATTTTGCTTAAATCTATGTTCATTATGGATATTGACCTGAAGTTTTCTTTAGTTGTTCTGGTCTTCTCATGTTTTAGTATAAGGATGGCAATAGACTTATAATATGAGTTAGGAAGACTCCCCTCTCTTTGATTTCTTGAAATAGTTTTAGGAGGATTGGTATTAGCTCTTCATTATATATGTGGCAGAAGTAGGCTCTGATTCAATCTGGCTGTGGACTTTTGGGAGGAGTTTTTTTATTACTGATTCTATGTCACTACTTAGTATTGAACTGCTTAGGAATTCTGTTTCTATCTGATTTAACCTTTAAAGTTTGTATGTTTGTAGAAATTTAACCATTTCCTTCAAGTTTCTAGTTTGTGAATTTCTCATTATTCAAAATTGTCTGTGATGGTCTTTTGTATTTCTGTAGTATTCACTGTAATGTCTCTTTTTTCATGTTTGATTGTGTTTATTTGAATCTTCTGTCTTCTCTTTTGGTTAGTCTAGTAAAGATTTTTTCAAGTTTTAAATATTTTTGAAGAGCAAATGTGCTGTTTGTTGATTTTTTGTATTGTTTCCTTGGTCTTTATTTTATTTATTTTTGCTGTGGCCTTTGTTATTTCCTTTCTTCTACTAACTTTGAACTTTGTACTTTTTTTCTACTTTCTTGAGATGTGATGTTAGGATATTAATTTATGACTTTTCTACTTTTTTGATACAGGCATTGAATGTTATAAGCTTCCCTCTTAGTACTATTTTTGCTTTATTTCATAGGTCTGGTATGTTGGAATGTTGTGTTTTCACTTTCATTCATTTTAAAAACATTTTAATTTTTGTCTTAATTTCTTCACTGACCCAGAGATTGCTCAGGTTCATGATGTGTAGTTTCCATGTATTTGTATAGTTTTAGAAGTTCTTCCTGGTATTAATTTCTAGTTTTATTTCACTGTGGTATGAGAAGATACTTGATATTATTTTGATTTTTTAAAATTTGTTCAGACTTGTTTTGTGACCGAGCATCACATTTTCCTTTCTGTAGTGTCACTGCCTAACTCTATTAGATTTTGTCTTTATCGTTTGGACTTTTGTCTCTTATCATATCCCTGTCACCATTTCACTGAGGTATAATTGCAAATACAACTTGTATTTAAGACATAAAACATGACATTTTGATATGTGTTTATGATGGAAAAGATTACTTCAATTAAGATAATTATGAAACTCATCACCTCACAAAGTATTTTCCTGTGAAGATGATAAGAACACTTATCATCCACTCTCTAAGCAAATTTCAAGTTTATGATAAAGTATTATTAGCTATAATCAGAATTCAGTACATTACACTTTCAAAACTTATTTATTCTACCTAACTCAAACTTCGTACTTTTTCACCATTTCCCTATTTTCTTCAAACTCCAACCCCAGAAACCCCCATGCTACTCTGTTTTTATGATTTTGAATTTTTATAGATTTCTCTAATAAGTGGGATCATGTGTTTTTTGTCTTTTCTTGTTTTTAACCAGTTCTCTTGAGATATATTTTAAAAATAAAATTACATATGTTAGTGGTATAAAACTGATGTTTTGATACTCAAATGCTTTGTAAAATGATTGCCACAAGCAATTCTAATTAATTAATATATTCAATACTTCACTTTTTTCATGTTGAGAACATTTAACATGTACTCTATTAACATTTTTCCAATATATAGTACATTATTATTAACTATACAATAGATCTCCAAAACTTATTTATCCTGCCTAACTGAAACTTTGCACCTGATTACCAATATCTCCTCTTTTCCCCCTTTCCTACAGTCCTTGGCAACCACTATACTCCTTTCAGCATCTTTGAGTTTGACATTTAAATTATACATGTAAGTAAGATCATACAGGATTTGTCTTTCTTTGTCTGACTTGTTTCACTTAGCACAATTTCACCTTTATTCATGGTGTGGCAAATGAAAAACAATTCTTTCTTTTTTAAAAGACTGAATAGTGCACCATTTTGTGTGTCTCCCATATTTTATTTATCTATTTGTCCATTTTTGGACACTTTGATAAAGTCCTTATTTTGACCTTTGCAAATAAGGCTGTAGTGAGTGTTAGGTATCTCTTCAGCATACTGGTTTTATTTCCTTTGAATATATACCCAGAGGTGTGATTGCTAGTCATATGTTAGTTTCATTTTTAATTTTTGAGAAACTGCCATACTGTTTTTCATAATAGTTGTACCAGTTGTGTCCTACCAGCAGGGTACAAAGGCTCCTTGTCTTCCACATCTTCTCCAATAGTTGCTATCTTTAATATAATATAGTTATAAAGTGAGATCTCTTTTTCATTTTGATTTGCATTTCCCTGCATTAGTGATGTTGAGCATCAATTTATACACATTTTGGATAATTGCATGTCTTCTTTTGTGGAGTGTCTATTTACATTTTTGGCTCATTTATAAATTAAGTTATTTGGTTTCTTGTTATTGAGTTGTTCAAATTCCTTCTACTTTTTGGACAAACCTTTATCAGAAAGGTGGTTTGCCAATATTTTCTTCCACTTCATAGGAGATTGCCTTTTCCCTCTGTTGAATGTTTCTTTTGTGTAAAAACTTTGTTATTTTGATTTTATCTCACTTGTCTATTTTTGTTTTGGTTGCCTATGCATTGGGTGTCATATTGAAAAATGTATTATCCAGACCAATGGCACAAAGTTTTTCTGTATGTTTTATCTTGTAACAGTGAGGAAGGCTGTAGCTAGGACACAGTGCCACTTTGTGTTCTATAATTGTCTGCAGAGGGCATGTTTGTTTCCGCACAAGGCAGCCTGTTTCCTGGGATGAATATGCATGTGGCTCTCTGGACAAGTCCCTCAGTAAGCACGACTGCCTCTAGAGCTGTAGTAGAATGGAGTTATAACTGGCCCATAAGGCTGCTTCAATCTGAGGTCTGTAGGCCTGTGCATGGAAATGCCAATGGTCAAGGCTCTTGCTGAGTAACTGAACTGGCAGGACTGCTCTAGACTGTGGTAGAGTAGAGCTATAACTTGATACCGGAGCTGCTTCAGAATTTATGGTTAAAGTCAGTGGGCTTATCCCAGGAGGCATGGACAAGCATGTTTCTCACTGATTCCCTTAGCTAAACAGGATTTCTCCAGGACCACAACGCAATGGGCCTGCAACCAATATTCATTGTTGCTTCAGTGTCTATTGCTGGGACTGAGTCCAGTGGTCCTGCTGACATGGGTATGGACTGGAGTCACTTGGTTTCTGAGCAGTGAGGCTTGTCTTTTTTCTATGGTATAGCAGGGATGGTACCATGTTGCTAGATTTCTTCAAGAGTCATAGTTGGAGCCAGAGTTGGCTGACTTGTAACCAGAGGCCTGGATGAACCCAGATTCTCCTGTTTCTTGATGAATGAGAGTTGTTGCAGGACTGCAGACAAGTAGAGTTGGCCTTGAGTCTATTGGAGGAAGGGGCAGCTTTCAGTTTGCAACTGAAACCACATTAGGTGAGTCTGCCACTGGGGTGCTGGCCTTCATTTGTAAAGCAATTATCCTTTATCTTTGCCTTCTCAGGAGTTTTGCAATATCCTATTTGAATCCTGAAGTTCCCATAGGCACTTGCAATTTTTGAATGGCTGACATATTATGTGTGGCAGGACATAATTTGGGGACCTTCTAATCTTCCATCTGGCTAATGTCACTTATGCTTTTTAATAATATGCATAAAGTTTGCTCCAATTTCATCTTTGGTTGCTAAAATTAAATGGTCTTTTAAAAAATTATTTTATTTTCTCTTCCTTGACTTTTTCAATAGATTTTAAAAATATATTTTAAAGATGTAGGGTACAATTTAGGGTTCGGTATACAAATGGTCATTGTACAGGTAAAGTTTGGTCTTACTTGAGTACCCACTTCACCTGGCTTGAGATCAGGTACCCTTATTAATGAAGAGTAACCCCTCTCCAGCAGTTTTTCACTATAAATGATCTTTTAAAAATAGTATTTAACTCCTCTTTCTATTAAATTGTATGTTGTTGATTCCTTTAATTTGTTTTTCCTTATAAATATTCTCCTTTGGTTTCTGGTATTAACAACTACTGTTTCCTATTAGCCTATCTCCTTCTTTTTCATCTTCTTGCTGAAATTTTTCCACCTTTTATAAAACATTTCAAATTTCTTGGTTTTCTGTTATTGGGCTTCTTCTTGGCATTTCATAGTTTTTGTCATTGCAGTCTATTTACTGCTAGGGTTTCAACATCCATTTCTTTGTGGAATGTTCACACAATTCTGTAAATGGTTGCTTACAGACTTAAAAACATAGAGGCTATTATAGGATAGGATAGTTTGTTGAGTTAGTTAGATTTTTATCTGATTCCATTTTCACTGTGTTGCATAAAGTCAGATGGCATAATAGGCCTAGTTTTACACAATTGATTTTATTAATTATGCCTGATAATTCAAATAGGGACCTTGACACTGCTAATAGAAAACAATTCTAATCTTCCAGAAAGCTTATATACTTTGGTACCTTGCAAAGCTTCCCAAGAATCAGAATAAAGCTCCTTCTCCCTCCACTTTGCTTTAGTTTCATAACTACAGATATGCTACTTATGTTTTTCCAAGAGCAGGATTATTCCCAGAAGAACTTTACTTAGGGAAACATATATTATGATTATTTGCAAAATTAATAAAGTATTATTTCATTACATTAATCTTGAAATAAACAGAGGTGATAGAATATCTGACACCTGTTCAAAAATATCACCAAGAAGCAGAAATTTTTTTGTGAACTTCTCTGCTTTAGAAATATTCTACAAGCTGGGCTCAGTGACTGAGTCTGTAATCCCGCACCTTGGGAGGCTGAGGTGAGTGGATTACCTGAGCCCACAGGTTCGAGACCCACCTGGGCAAATTGGCGAGGCCTCATCTCTACAATAAATCAAAAATCAGCTGGGCATGGTAGTGCATGCCTGTAATTCCGGCTACTCGGAAGGCTGAGGTGGAAGGATCGCTGGAGCCCAGCAGTCGAGGCTGTGGTGGCTGGCAGTGGCCACTGCATTCCAGTCTGGGCGACATATTGAGACTCCAACTCAAAAAAAATTCTACAAAAAAATAAAGACATAAAGGCAATTCTTTGGTTCTGAAAGTGCAGGTGAAGTTTTAAACCTTAGTCAAAGGAAGAGTTTAGCTATCTATTAATCAAAGGAGTTTAACTATCTTATTCTTGAAATAAAAGATTTAATATGATATTTTAATTAGTATAAAAATAGATAACATATTTTAAAAACTCGATTCAATTCTACAAGCACAAAACTGAATTTAAAAAAAAGATGTTTAGTTTTACCTGGTAGATTTTTCAAGGATAACAATGTTTGTAAAGTAAACACACTAAGGGCATTGATATATAATTTTTTTAAAAGAACAAAAATAGCTGAAGTATCTGTTACTTTTTGTCACTAAAAGATATTTGCCATTTTAATTTAGCAACATTCATTATAAATATGCATAAAGTTACAGATTAATCACCAATATAAGCAAAAGACAAATGTAAAGTAATATATATTTGAACTGTGTGGTGGGAAATAAATATAAAGAAATATATCAATAGAAGCTTTGAATACCTAGATGTGCTAAATACAATAAATAGACTATAATATGATAAATTAGAAAACAGGAATAATTTTAATGTATAACCACAAGTAACATAGTTCTTTTGAAAGTGAAAAATAAATTTTTAGAGAAAGCTATACATTCCTCCAAAACAATGGATAAATATATCAAATGTTATGTCAGACTATTTATTAAAAATATCACCAGAAATGTGCAAAACATTTCAAAAACAATAAAATCCAAAAGAAAATGAATCCAGTACCAGAACAATTGACCATGACAAATTTTTAAGTATTTTGTGTTTCAAAGCACAGCATTTCATGGAAACAGCAGAGGTTACTTAGAAAAATGACTGTGTTTATGAAACGACAAGCATGAATATAATATTCTGATAGTTCATGATGTATTTAGAGATTGTAAAACTCTTGAAATAATATCAAGACTATTTTTTCTCCTAGGGTACTGTATTTTGGAACAATAGTCTAGATGTTGATAACAAGAATGGAAGATTTAATAATATGGGTATAATGAAGTTTATCACTATTTTAGAATATTAGTACACTGAATTATTGTATGTTCTTTATATATGATGACAGAGTGAGTGACAGAGACAGAAAGACAGAAAAAGACAGAATACAATAGATAAATTTAAAGACAGAGTCACCTTCACTTTCTTAATTATAATAGAGTAATTGCAAAGAAAGCACAACAAATACACAATTTTTGATCAGCCCAAAATATTTCATCTTGTTCCTTTCCTTTTTTTGTATTTTCTTGAGCTATAAATAAGCATATCTTTTTTATTTTTAGGAAAAACAGTTTCTAAATCAATTTTAATTTTCCAAGTTCCCAGATTTTCTTAAATAAGTCTCGTTTTAAAAATTCTATGCTCATGTGTCATGGTCATATTAACAAAATACTGATGTAAAATTTAGAAAATTATAGAATTCTCCAAGCTTGAAAATACACTGTTCTTTCCTTAATTATTTGACTATGTCATTATTATTTTCAATTATTCCATTTTAAATATTAGTTTACTATTGTTAAAATTAATTTTAATATTTAGAATCAAATGTACCCATACTTATAAGTAAATTTAAGTAGAAATTTTTATGAACTTTGCATCAACTAAATCAAAGAGTTTTACTTTTTTTTTTTTTTTGAGTTGGAGTCTCACTCTGTTGCCTGGGCTGGAGTGCAGTGCATGCTCATGGCCACCTCAGCATCGACCTGCTGGGCTCCTGCTATCCTTCTGCCTCAGTCTTCCAAGTAGCCAGAACTACAGGTGTGCACTATCATGCCCAGCTAATTTGTGATTTATTGTACAGATGAACTTTCGCCAAGGTGCCCGAAGAGTTTTAAAGCTAAGACATTCTATACATGCTTATTAATAATTTTCTGGAAAAAAGTCATAAATTTTAGCAACTTATAGTAAAACCTAAGAGT
>NW_007137925.1:0-759 GCF_000164805.1 Carlito syrichta | reverse complement strand
GCTGAGGCGGAAAGATCGCCGGAGCCCAGCAGGTCAAGGCTGCGGTGGCTGGGAGCGGCCACTGCACTCCAGTCTGGGCGACAGAGTGAGACTCCAACTCTAAAAAAAAAAAAAAAAATTCCTAACATTTCCTTAGAGTTAGTGAAAATGCATTATATACTAGGCAGGAGTGCACGTATATATACATACTTGCTATTAGCCACAAGCAACAGATCGCAGAACAGAAAGAGGTGCCGCTTCTGCCTCCTCCAACCTCTCTTGAGTATCACAGGTCCATGGAGCAGCAGCGTACGGTCAGTGTCCTCTGGTGAAGTGCTTTTTTCATCATGGGTGGCCTTCTCGAGGAAAGCACTAGTGTCCTCTGGTGAAGTAGTTCTTTCATCGTGGGTGCTCTTCTCGAGGAAAGGGTTAGAGTCCTCTGGTGAACTGGTGATTTCATCATGGGTGCCCTTCTCAAGGAAAGGGCTAGAGCCCTCTGGTGAACTGGTGATTTCATCATGGGTACCCATCTCGAGGAAAGGGCAAGAGCCCTCTGGTGAAGTGGTGATTTCATCATGGGTGCCCTTCTCAAGGAAAGGGCTAGAGCCCTCTGGTGAAGTGGTGTTTTCATCATGGGTGTCCTTCTTGAGGAAAGGGCTAGAGCCCTCTGGTGAAGTGGTGTTTGCATTATGGGTGCCCTCCTTGAGGAAAGGGCTAGAGCCCTCTGGTGAAGTGGTGTTTTCATCATGGGTGTCCTTCTCCACGAAAGGGCGAGAGCCC
>NW_007137924.1:0-759 GCF_000164805.1 Carlito syrichta | reverse complement strand
TCAGCTAGCTATCTAAATAAGCTATCTAAGTTAGCTAGCTCACTAGTTAGCAAACTATTTAAGTCAACTACTTAAATCTGCCAACTAGCTTGTGCGATAATGATTAAAGCAGCTAGTTATTCAGCTAGTTATATAGTTAGCTAACTATTTAATTCAGGTAGTTAAGTCATTTAGCTAACTTGTTAAGTTGGCCAGTTAAGTCAGCTAGATAAGTAGTTAAGTCAAATAGCTAAGTCAGCTAGTTAAGTCATTTTTCTAATTTAGTCAGATGGTTAAGACAGTTAGCTAGCTAGTTAGCTAATGGGTTAAGTCAGCAGGTTGAGTGAGGTTGTTAGCTAGTTAACTAACATGTTAAGCCAGCTGGTTGAGTAAGCTAGCTAGCTAATTAGCAAACGGGTTGTGTCAGCTGGTTGATTAGGCAAGCTAGATAGTTAACTAACGAGTTAAGTCAGCTGATTGAGTCAGCTAGCTAGCTCTTTAGATAGCGAGTTAAGTCAGATGATTAAGTCAGTTAGCTAGCATATTAGATAATGAGTAAGCTTACTAGTTAGCTAGCTGATTAAGTCAGCAAGCTAGCTAGGCTGCTAACTATTGAAGTCGGCTTTGTTAGCTAGGTAGCTAACTGGTTAGATAACAATTTTAAGTCAGCTGGCTAACTAGGTATCTAGCTAGTTAGGTAACTATAGAAGTCAGCTGGCCAGCTAGGTAAATAACTAGTTAACTCAGCTGGGCTAGCCAGAAAGCTAGATAGACAGAGAG
>NW_007137923.1:0-1101 GCF_000164805.1 Carlito syrichta | reverse complement strand
CAATCCAAAAAATTCCCAGTGTGTCTGCTATGAAACAAACAAGAAACAGGGCTTCAAGATACCCAAATGTTTTGGAGCAATTTAACATGCGGATATTACGAATCGGTCATTTCAGGACACCAGCAACATTTGGTCCTCTTGAAAGTTGTAAACGGGTATCGGGGATTCCAAGTCCGTTAGGTTCCTCGCAACAACTAGTCCAGAAAACAGGACAAAAATAATCTTCTTGCCATATTTGGATGTAACTCTGGTCTTAAGATGAACCCTGTAATCCTTCACCTTCCGTTTCTCTTTAAATTTTGAGAGGGGTCAAGGGTTTTGCAGTTGCCAAATGTTAGTACGTATTTTTAAAGGTAACCAGGAATCATGGATTCCACGTCCCTAGGAAACTTCTGGGCATCTGTCTTTTTGTATACAGAGTTTGGAATCCACATTGACAGGGAAAATCAGGACATCTTGCTGAGAACAAAAAGGAAATTCGGTTCAAGGAGTTCTCATTACCCATAATCTACAGGGCCTCTTGATAAGGTTTAATCAGCAATCAGGCTTCTGGCTCCCTACATTTTTCAGAGCTACTTTCTCCGTTTATATGCTAAATCTGTCATTACGGATCCACAGGAACTTTCTGGTAATCTTGTTAGTTGTAATCAAGGATCTGGCACTACAAATCCTTTTGTGTTCTAGGAACATCTACCACCATAATCATGTTTCCCAGAAACAAAAGGCATATAGGTAAAAAAAAATCCCTTGATTCAGGTGACCTCAAACTACAGAAAATTCTTGTGGGCTGGCAGGAGAAAATTTGGATGTTGGGTTTTGAAGATTCCACACTTTGGGGAAGTCATGTTAAGGGGATCCAGGAATCTTAGATTCCAGTTCCCAAAGGACATTATGGGAGTCTTTCTCTTGATATCCAAACAGCTGGATTTCTCGGTCACCAGGAATTGGCTCGGCATCTTGCAGAGCGAAGCAGGAAGCTGGGTAATGGGAGTCGTCATATACAGGAAACTACACGTCATATTGCTAAGGAAATATAAGGAATCTTGGTTACTTGAGTCCTCAATCCAAAAACTACAGGCCATCTCCCTAATAGGTAATCAG
>NW_007137922.1:0-420 GCF_000164805.1 Carlito syrichta | reverse complement strand
TGGACAACCTTACGGGTACCTAAACCCCGACATTATACAGGACCTCTATAACTTCTGCAAGCATTCAAAAAAGTGGACAGAGATTCCCTATGTCCAGTCTTTCTCTTTACTCCGGGAACATCCTTGTCTCTGCCTCTGATATAAACCAGTTCACCTCCTCGTGGCTGCAAAGGGCCCCTCTCTCCCTCCAACGCCGCCACCTCCCTCTTCCGTCTCTAACCCACCTCCCTCTTCCGTCTCTGACTTTGACCCAGCAGATGAACCTCCTCCCTATCGACAACCCCATCCACCCCCACAGCCTCCTCCTCTGTCCGCCCCCACCGTCCTTAATCTTTACCCACCCCTTCCTCCAGTTCCTGCCACCCTGTGCAGTCCTCCTGTTACCCACTCCAAAACAGCCCCAGCCACTCTCGCTCCTCT
>NW_007137921.1:0-810 GCF_000164805.1 Carlito syrichta | reverse complement strand
GGAAACACTCCATATCAACAGGGTGCCTGAATGAAACGCAATTGTATACCTAACCCTTAATTGTACCCCACAACTTCACAATAAAAAAATAAAAATAAAAACCAGCACATAGAAAATCAGAGCTCAGAGACTGGGGTGGGTGAGAACGAGAGGGAGAGACAGAGACAGAGAGAGAGAGAGAGAGAGAGAGAGCAGACAGCATGACTATGAAAATGAAAGGATTCAATCAGTTCTAAAATTGGTTGAAACCTTATTATTTGCAGTTAAATGAATAGTTTTTGTCTTAAAATTGTTTGAATTGTGATTCTGTAAGAGTTCTGGGCTGTGTTAGATTTGGCAGACTTCTTAGTCTATTCCCCCAAATCTGTAAATAGAAAAATAAAGTATGTCCAAAGAGAAAAAAAAAAAAAAAAGAAAGAAATGGAGAATATTCAAGTAAGCTCAATCAGAAATGGAGATGGGGACAGTATAGCTGATACAACGGAAGTTCAAAAGGTCATCTGAGAATATTATGAACCCCTCTAGGCAAACAAACTGGACAATCTAAAAGAAACAGGTTATTACATAAAAAAGACACCTACACCTGTGTGTTCATTGCAGCACAATTCACAATTTTGAAGATTGGAATCAACCTAAATGGCCATCAACTGATCAGTGGATAAAGAAAATGTGGTGTATATACATGGGAATACTATTCAGCTATCAGAAAGAAAGAAACTATGTCTTTTGCAGCCACTTGGATGTAACTGGAAAATATGATTCGAAGTGAACTAACGTAGGAACAGAAAACCACAACACTGCATGTTCTCA
>NW_007137920.1:0-3015 GCF_000164805.1 Carlito syrichta | reverse complement strand
GCAAGCTAGGTAGCTATCTAATTTTGTCAGCTGTACAGCCAGTTGGCTAGCTAGTTAAGTCACATAGTTAAGTTAGCTGGCTAGCCAGCTGGCTAGCTAGGTAGCTTGCTGCTTATATCAGATGGCTAGACAGCTGACTATCTAGTTAAGTCACCTAGTTAAGTCAGTTGTCTAGCCAGTTGGCTACCTATATAGCAAGCTAATTGATTCAGCTGACTAGTAAGCATGCCAAATATTTAAGTCAGCTAGTTAAGTTAGCTGACTTGCCAGATGGCTATCTATGTAGCAAACTTTTTGAGTCAGTTGACTAGTCAGCTGGCTACCTATTTTAGTTAGCTAGTTAATTCAGCTGACTTTCCAGTTTGCTATCTAGCTAGCTAGCAAGTTAAGTCAGCTGTCTAGCCACCAGGCTAGCTAGTGTTGTCAGATAGTTATGTCAGCTAGCTAGCCAGCTGGTTAAATTTTTATGTCAACTAGTTGAGTCAGCTGGCTAACTAGCTGGCTAGCTGGTTAAGTCAGCTAATTGATTCAAGTGGCTAGCCAACTGGCGAGCTAGGTAGTTCTCTACTTTAGTCAGCTGACTAGCCAGCTGGTTACCTGGTTAATTCGGCTCGTTAAGTCAGCTGGGTAGCCATCTGGATAGTTAGGTAGTTAGCTAATTAAGTCAGCTGGCTAGCTGGCTGGCTACCTAGTTAAGTCAGTGAGTTAAGTGAGCTGGCTAGACAACTATCGAACTAGGTGGCTAGCTAGTTAAGCCAGCTGACTAGCCGAATGTCTATCTAGTAAAGGCTGATAGTTAAATCAGCTAGTTAGATGGCTGTTTTGTTAGGTGACTGACAAGTTAATCTGGCCAATTAGCAATCTTGACAGGTAGGTGCCCGGCTAGTTAAGCCCACTGGCTAGCCAGCTGACCAGCAGGGGCTCTGGCTAGTTAAGCTGGCTGGCTGTCCAACTGTCCAGCCAGAAGCCTGCCTAATTAAGCCAGCTAGCTAGCCAACTGGCCAGTCTGCTAGCTGGCTAGCTGGCTAGTTGGCTCCCTAGCCAGCTAGTCAGCCAGGTAGCTAGCTAGTTAAGCCAGATGGCTGGCAGTGTAGCTAAACATTTGACTAGCTTGTTAAGTCAGCTGGCTAGCCAACTATCCAGCCAACTTGCTAGTCAGTTACTTAAGTCAGCTAGCTATCCAGCTAGCTAGTTAAGTCATCTAGCATGTCAGCTAACTATTCAGCTAGCTAGTTAAGTCAGCTAGATATTCAGCTTGCTAGGCAGCTAGCTAGCTGGCCAACTAGATAGTTAAGTCAGCTATCCAGCTAACTAGCCAGTTAGCTAGCTGGTTACATCAGCTAGTTAGACAGCTAGACAGCTTGTTTGGTATCCAGTTTTGTAAGCTAGATAGCCAGTTAGCTAGTCAGCTAGCTAGTTAAGTAAGCTAGAAAGTCAGCTAGTTTCTTAGCTAACTAGTTGGCAAGAAACTCAGCTAGCTGGTTATCTAACTAGTGGGCTCATTCACTTTCCATCAGGTCAACTAAATAATCGGCTCCCTTGCATGACAACCAGTCAGGAAACTAGTCGGCTCGCTCGCCAACCAACAGGTCAACTAACTTTTCAGCCAACATGTTAGCTAGCTAGTCATCTTGCTCTCCAACCGACTAGTTAAGTCAGCTCACCAGTCAGCTTTCATGCCAGGTGACTAGCTAAGGCAGCTCACTTTTTGCCTCACTTGCCGGTCGACTAGTTAAGTTGACTCACCAGTAGGCTCACTGGCTGACCGACTAGTTAAGTTCTTTCACCAGTCAGCTCACTCGCCAGTCGTTTAAAGTCAGCTGACCAGTCAGTTCACTCGCCAGTCGAATAGTTAAGTCAGCTGGCCAGTCGGCTCACTCGTCAGCTGACTAGTTACGTCAGCTGACCTATCATATCAATCACTGGACAATGAGTTAAATCGGTCATCTGTCAGCTCACTTGCTGGCCGACTAGTTAAGTCAGCTAACTGGCGACTGCCTAGCCAGCCAACAAGTAAAGTCAGTTAACCAATCAGCCTAATAGTCGGCCAACTTGACAGCTGAAAAGTTAGTGCACCTAATTAGTTGCTGACAAGTTAGGCCATCTAACTAATCGGCCTATTGATCAGCTGACTAGTTAGGTCAGCACACCAGTCATCCAAGTAGCTAACAGAGCTGACTAGTGGGCAAACACGTCAGTCAACAATATAACCCAGCTAACTAGTCTGCCGACTAGGCGGCCAACTTGTTAAGCCAGATAACAAGTCAGTTGTGTAGTCAGCCAACGTGTTAACACAACTAACTATTCTGCCAACTTGTCAACCAACAAGTTGTCACCTAGCTAAATCGTTAAACAATTAAGTCAGCTAGTTAACTCGTTTACCAACTAGTTAATACAGGTAGCTAACTTGTTAACCAACTCGTTAAGTCAGTTACCTATCTCGTTAGCCAACTACTTTAGTCAGCTAGCTAACCAGCTAGCTAGCTAAATCAGCCAATTAAGGCAGCTAGCTCACTAGTTAGCTAAATATTTAAGTCAGCTACTTAAGTTTGCTACCTAACTAGTTAACTAATTAGTTAATTCAGCTAGTTATTCTGCTAGTTAAATAGTTATCTAACATGTTTAATTCAGGTATTTAAATCAACTAGCTAGCTAGTTAATTTGCCAGTTAAATCAACTACCTAAATAGTTAAGTCACCTTCCTAATTCAGCTAGTTACGTCAGCTTTCTAATTAATTCAGCTGGTTAAAACAGTTAGGTATCAAGTTAGCTAACGGTTTAAGTTAGCAGGTTGAGTCAGGTAGTTAGCTAGTTAACTAACTGGCAAAGTCAACTGGTTAAGTCATCTATCTAGCTAGTTAGCAAATGGGTTGGGTCAGCTGGTTGAGTTGGCTAGCTAGCTAGTTAGCTTACGAGTTAAGTCAGCTACATGAGTCAGCTAGCTAGCTAGAAAGCTAATGGGTTAAGTCAGCTACTTGAGCCACCTAGGAAGCTCGTTAGCTAAAGACTTATGTG
>NW_007137919.1:0-794 GCF_000164805.1 Carlito syrichta | reverse complement strand
TGGATGACTCAGCTAATTTAGTCAGCTGTCTAGCCAGCTAGCTAGGCAGGTAGCTAACTAGATATGTCAGCTTGCTAGCCAGCAGGCTAGCTATTCAAGTCTGATAGTGAAGTCAGCTGGCTAGCCTGCAGGCTATGTAGGTATCCTGCTAGTTAAGTGAGCTGGCTTGCCAGCTTGCTACCTTAAGTCAGCTAGGTAAGTCAGTTGACTAACCAGCTGGCTAGATAGGTATCCAGCTAGTTAAGTCCCCTGGCTAGCCAGCTGACTAGCTGGTTAAGTCAGCTAGTTAAGTCAGCTGGCAACATGCTCCCTAGTTAGTCAAGTCAGCTCATTAATTCTGTTGGCTATAGAGGTGGTTAGCTAGTTAAAAAACTAGTTAAATCAGATGACTAACCATCTGGCTAGCTGGTTATTTCTGCTAGTTAAGTCAGCTGGTAACCTAGGAACCTAGCTATATAAGTCAGCTAGTTATGTCAGCTATGTAACTCATTAAGTCAGCTAGTTAAGTCAGCTGACGAGCTAGATAGCTATCTAGGTAGCTAGCCAGTTATGTCAGCCAGTTTAGTCAGCTGGCAAGCTAGGTAGCTAGCTGGTTAAGTCAGCTAGTTAAGTAAGCTTGCTAGCAAGTTAAGTCACCAAATTAAGTAAGCTGGCTAGCCAGGTGCCTAACTGGATAGCTAACTAGTGAAGTCAGCTGGCTAGTCAGTTAGGTAGTTAGTTAAGTAACCTAGTTAAGTCAGCTCAATATATAATTGGTTAGCTAGGTAGCTAGCTTGTTAAGTCAGCTGGCTATG
>NW_007137918.1:0-414 GCF_000164805.1 Carlito syrichta | reverse complement strand
GCTCATCATTGGGACACCCATAACAGAGGAGGGCTAGTCAATTTGGCACCCAGCACAGGGAATGATATGTCTATGAGATGCGAATCACAGAAGAGTTAGCCATTAGGGCACCAATAATGGAAGAGAGATGGTCACCATGACACCTAGTACAGAGGGGGGTAGTCACTGGGGCACCCATAATATATGAATACAGTCATTGGGGCACAAATCACAGAGGAGGACTAGTAACTGGGATAATTATGGATAGGGCTCAGTCACTGGGAAACTCATCACAAATGAGGGTCAATCACCGAGGCACCCATTATGGAGGATGCCCAGTAAGTGGAATACCCTTCACAGAGGAGTGCTAACCACCGGGCCACAATCACAGAAGAGGCAGATTTCCTGGAGTGCTCATACTGGAGAAAGGCTAGT
>NW_007137917.1:0-522 GCF_000164805.1 Carlito syrichta | reverse complement strand
CTGGGGTATACATTATGAAGGGGACCCAGTCACCGGAGCAAACATCACAGAGGAGACCCAAACACTGGGATATCAATCAAAGAGGAAGTCTAGTCAATAGAGCATCCATTATGGATGAGGGCTTGTCACTGGGGTACCAATTGTGGAGGAGTTACTTTCACAGGGGCTCTCATTACAGAGAAGTACCCATCACTGTGGCACACATTATAGAGGAGAGCCAGTCACTTCAGCAAACATCTCAGAAGAAGTCTGCTCACTGGGGAACTCATCAGAGAGGAGAGACAGTCTCTGGAGCCACCATCACAGAGGAAAACAAGACACAGGTGTACCCATCACAGCGGAGAGCCAGACACAGGGGGATACATCACAGAGGAGAGCCAATTACTGGGTCAACCACTATGAAGGAGACTCATTCACTGAGACACACATCACAAAGGACAGGCACTAAACCACCCATCACACAGAAAGGCCAGTCACTGGCAGCTCCTATTAGGAAAGACTCAGTCATTAGGGTTTCAATCT
>NW_007137916.1:0-824 GCF_000164805.1 Carlito syrichta | reverse complement strand
CTCCACAGCCCTCTTGGGGCCCCACCACGAGGTCTGCTCCCTTCCAATGACTCAGGACTCCAGAAAGGGTGGACAGAATTGCCTGTCAAGAACTCACTTGGGGGAAGTTCTTGGCAGAGGGGTGGGTCTCTGCTGGGATATGAAGCCCTCTGGCCTCCTCATTCCCCAGGGTAGACCTGCTCACTCCTCTCAGGGTTCACATCAGGGATAGGGAGGTCATGACTCTCAAACCTTCCGGGAGGCAGGGACGGCAGGGCTATTGAAACCTGTCTACTCTGCACTAGGGGACACCGAGAAGGGAAGATGGCCATATCCTGGGATCTTGAGACTAGACTGGACACCATAGCAAGCACCACTTCCACCCCAAGCAAAACCCAGAAAACCTTGGGTGAGGGCAGGCCTTGGCGGGAGAATCACATATGGCCCAGAGTTCAAAACCTGGAAGGAAGACCAGGATGTCGACCAATGGAAAGCTTGTGATTCCAGCAGTTTGGGAGGCCCAGGCTGAGAGGTTGGCCCGAGTTGGATGGTTTGAGAGCAGTCTGGACAACCTAGTGAGGAAAGAAAACAAAGGAAAGAAAGAAAGAAAGAAAGAAAGAAAGAAAGAAAGAAAGAAAGAAAGAAAGAAAGAAAGAAAGAAGAAATCCATTCTCCTACAAAGCTTCTGCCCTCAGTCTTTCCCCCTCGTCTACTCCACATGTGAGTGTCCCCCAAGCTCAGCACCTTCCAGCCCCAAACACCACCAAAGGCTGCCCCTGCTTTGGGTGTGGGAGTTACCAGGACTGCTGGCTGGGTTCCTGTTGGCACTTCTCTCTGAGGTGAGA
>NW_007137915.1:0-919 GCF_000164805.1 Carlito syrichta | reverse complement strand
GACACCGAGAAGGGAAGATGGCCATATCCTGGGATCTTGAGACTAGACTGGACACCATAGCAAGCACCACTTCCACCCCAAGCAAAACCCAGAAAACCTTGGGTGAGGGCAGGCCTTGGCGGGAGAATCACATATGGCCCAGAGTTCAAAACCTGGAAGGAAGACCAGGATGTCGACCAATGGAAAGCTTGTGATTCCAGCAGTTTGGGAGGCCCAGGCCGAGAGGTTGGCCCGAGTTGGATGGTTTGAGAGCAGTCTGGACAACCTAGTGAGGAAAGAAAACAAAGGAAAGAAAGAAAGAAAGAAAGAAAGAAAGAAAGAAAGAAAGAAAGAAAGAAAGAAAGAAAGAAAGAAAGAAAGAAGAAATCCATTCTCCTACAAAGCTTCTGCCCTCAGTCTTTCCCCCTCGTCTACTCCACATGTGAGTGTCCCCCAAGCTCAGCACCTTCCAGCCCCAAACACCACCAAAGGCTGCCCCTGCTTTGGTGTGGGAGTTACCAGGACTGCTGGCTGGGTTCCTGTTGGCACTTCTCTCTGAGGTGAGATATGGGCCCCAGGCTCACTGACTCTCTGCCTCAAAAACGGGGAACTTCCACCAAGAAAGGCTTGGGACACATCCCTCAACTGGGGACATTTCTTCCCCCAATCCCATTTTCCTGGTTCTAAAGCCAGTCGCCCTGTGAACACACCATGCACAGTTGAGAATCTGTGTATGGTAACGATGTTTATTGTGAGAGGGTCTGTCTCTGTGACCCAGTCTAGGGCAAGGGGACACGACTGTCATTCACCACCAGTCTTGCAATCACGGGCTCCAGCGACTCTCCCGCCTTGGTCTCAGGAATGACTGGAATGATGTACACCTTGACCCCAGTGCCCCTGTTTGGATGGTGCGGAGACGGGGTCTCCCTGCATGGCACAG
>NW_007137914.1:0-796 GCF_000164805.1 Carlito syrichta | reverse complement strand
AAGAGAATCTATTCTCTTACAAAGCTTCTGCCCTCAGTCTTTCCCCCTCCTCTACTTCACATGTGAGTGTCCCCCAAGCTCAGCATCTTCCAGCCCCAAACACCACCAAGGGCTGCCCCTGCTTTGGTGTGGGAGTTACCAGGACTGCTGGTTGGGTTCCTGTTGGCACTTCTCTCTGAGGTGAGATATGGGCCCCAGGCTCCCTGACTCTCTGCCTCAAAAACAGGGAACTTCCACCAAGAAAGGATTGGGACACATCCCTCAACTGGGGACATTTCTTCCCCCAATCCCATTTTCCTGGTTCTAAAGCCAGTCGCCCTGTGAACACACCATGCACAGTTGAGAATCTGTGTATGGTAACGATGTTTATTGTCAGAGGGTCTGTCTCTGTGACCCAGTCTGGGGCAAGGGGACACGACTGTCATTCACCACTAGTCTTGCAATCACGGGCTCCAGCGACTCTCCCGCCTTGGTCTCTTGAATGACTGGAATGATGTACACCTTGACCCCAGTGCCCCTGTTTGGATGGTGCGGAGATGGGGTCTCCCTGCATGGCACAGCCTGGGCTTGGGCTCCTGGGCTCCAACCATCCTCCCTCCTCCGCCTGCCAGAGTGCTGGGATTTCAGGTGTGACTTACCATGCCAGGCATTCTGGTTCATTTTCGACAAAGGATCGAGGCCAGGTTTCAGAGCTCAGCCTCATCATCTCAGCGCTTTGGGAGGCCAAGATCAGCCACTGGTCCAAGTCTGTAGGCCAATATCTGCTGGGGAACCTCGGTGAGACCTCATCTGTACC
>NW_007137913.1:0-3871 GCF_000164805.1 Carlito syrichta | reverse complement strand
AAATTTGAATTGAATTGAGTTTGCAATAATGAGATCTTTAAAATCGATTTTGAGAAAGGGGGAGGAATTGTCCACTCTGGGAAGTAAAAACCTAACAGCCGTGTTCTGGGTCACTAGCATTGCAGATAACCTAAGGAACTCTGAGGAACAGCCATCATGTATTAATGTCAAGGGAAAAACCTCAAAGGACCATATTAAGGTTTTATAACCTTGACAAGAGACAACAAAATTGGGTAATTCTACTGAGAAATGGTGGGATGGGTAACCAGGATTAGAATGAGGTCTGACTATGCAAGGAATCTGATGAGTTTTCTAAAAAACAGAGAACTCTTTCTAATATCCAAAACTGACCATGCATTTTCTCTGCTTTACATGCTTTAATGGCTATTTCTTTATTGGCTTCAGGGGCATAGATAAAACCCATGTTGTTTTTTTTTTTTTAATAAAACCCTCCGTCATGAGACCCCTGCTCTATTTCCAACCTGTTGACTCCTTCCTGCTCTTGGCATCTTACCCTTCAGCACAGAGCTTCAAACCTCAGCAAGTGCTGGAATCACCTAGCGGGCTCCTTAACACACCAGTTGGGTTCCATACCTCAACACACTCTAGGGTTCCATACCCTAGAGTTTCTGATTCAGTAGGTCTGTGCTGAGGTTTTGAATCCTGAACTTGTAACAAGCTCCTTGGTGAGTCCAGCATGGCTGGGCCCAGAGAGCACACTGCATTCCAGCAAGTTTGATCCCTGATAGGTCTGAAATGGACCCCAGACTCTCTCTCTCCTTCTTGCTTTGAACACACAGCATCTTCCCTCTGTTGGTGCTGCCCTTCCAACTCCCTCCATCTCCAAACTATTTCCATCTGCCCCACCCCCTGCACTTCATTGGTCTGCTTGCCACTCCTCTCTCAGGACTCCTGAGAATCCTTGCCCTTGCCTGGATACCTTGCTCACCCCTGCCCCACACTATAAAGTGTTAATCGCCCATGCTCTGGGCTCTCCTGGCAGGCATTGCTTACCTTCTTTTCACTGATGGGAGACTGAGCATTTGCTATCTGTAATTTAGTCCTAAAAAGCATGTCAAAAAACTGGGTGCATGTGCTCATTGCTCAAAAGCCAAACTCAAGAGACAAGAATTGGTGAAAGGAAAATTGATTTATTAAAGAGCTAGCAATCTGAGGAGATGGCAGTCTAATGTCTCAAAAGCCATCTTGAGATCCTCAAGCTGATTAGGGTGTAATTTTTAAAGGGAAAATGACTTGTGGAAAACTGTGTGCAGTAGTTGAAATCAAGAGGTGACTGAAAACTGCAGACATATGGGTAAGGGTACAAAGATGTTGGGAAGCTTCTTTGTCCTTAGTGAGGTCACAGGTCATGGTGTTTCTTTAACCCTTTAACCAAACTTAGTGTACATAATCTTGTTTTTCCCAGAGTTAATCTTCACAGCTGCACAATTGTTCATATGTTATCTTATCAGTGTTTCAAAATTATTCTCACTTATGTGCAAGCACAGGTGAAAGCCCCTTAAACAAAAGTGGACTTAGTTATGTTCAATTTTGCTGACTCGCTGTTACAAACAGGGACCTCTATCAAGTTTGAATGCAAATATGTATGAGTGAAGTAAGACCATAAACATTAACTAAGAGGGTTTGAGCTTTGTGAAGATGGCGGGAACAGAAAGGGCATTGTATTTCTGCTCTGAAGAAGCCCCCCAGGCATGTATAGTTCCCTACCCCTTCCAGAAGTCAAGGAGCAAGTGCAGAGGAGCAGGGACCACAAGGAAATTCAGATCAACATGAAAAAAAACTGTCTATTTAACATCAGCCTTTCTTTAAGTTGGCTTTTATTTTTCTACTTCAGTGACAAACAACTCAGTATTTGTGTTTGCCTTCAGGAAAGATAGATAATATTTCTGAACATTGGATTTTCAGAATTATGTAGTTCCTTTTCTCCTGGGGAATAGATTATTCAGAGGAAGAAATCTCCATGAATGTCTTAGAGAATTTGTGGTAGAGAATATAGAAAACATTTATAGTTTTGTTAGTTATTTTCTTCGTGTTTTTAAAACTACATGTAAGGTGATCACATTTTTTTCATCTGCCAGTGAGAGCCCAGCTTTGCCTTTTATGCATCTTTCTAAACATTTTCTTATTTTCCTTTTTTCAAAGAAATATTTTTAAGAAGAATCTATAAAAATGCGTAAACAACATGAACAAAGATTTTGTTGTCCATAATCAGACCTCATGCGGCTAGTTAAATTCAAAATGAGATGATTAAGACAAAGTGGTTACAATAATACACAGTGAGGAAAAACCAGCATACAATCAGTTCTTGTTCATTACTAGCAACCATATAAAAATGTGGGTCTTTATTATTAACATTTTAAGTCTGCTTTATCCAATGCAGTTGAGAATACTGAGTATTTCCTTTCTGTCTGGAGAAAGTATTAAGTATTCAATTGGGGAAATTTTAAATCCTTCTTAAAAAACTATTTTTAGCCTGCTTCTCCATCTGTGAAATGGCTGATGTATTTCCTGTGTGATTTAATTAATGTTGCAAAGATCTAGGGTGTTTAACTGAGTTTTCTTACATGGGCAAATAGTTGCTCTCATTAGGTGTTGGTGTTGTTAGAAGAAAAGCTCTCACTCCCCACCAGGTTAATTTCATGCTCTCTAAATGTGGTGTCCCGTCTCTGCCATGATGAGCATATGTGAGTAATGCAGAAATCACAGCTCCAGTGGCTGAGTATGCACTGAAAGACTCAACCCTCTCAGTGTGAATGGGCAGTCATCTATGAAGGACGAGGCAGGTGATGTGGTGTGAAGTCATAGGACAGTTGAGCAGCATCATACTCTGGCATAAATACTATGAGGGGTCACTAGCTCATTTCTTACATGTTAATGTGGCAAAAATATATATCTAGCACTTGTCCTCATGAGATGCACTGACATGTTAGAGAGCTGGCCTATGAACAAATAAAAAAACAAACAATATCTAGTTCCTATTATGAGGTGAATTGTGAAGGAAACAGCAGGACACTTAGAGGGGGACTAACAAAGGGAATCTTTTGAGGAAAGGACCAGGAATCTGATGAACTGAGATGAGCATCTCAGAATCATGGTCAGAAGGTGCAGCGTTTGGGAAGGAGTTCAGCACACTGAGCACAGGGTGGGCAGATGGGGTAGGTTTGAATCCTGGCTCTGGCATTTACTCCCTACATACATCATCTCTTTATGCCATGGTTCCTCATTTGTAATAGGGGAATGATAGCAATAACTTCCTCAAGGGGAAAATTATATGATTAAATGAGCTCATGTACAAATAATACTTACAGGGCACATGGTGTGGGTTTCATGCACATTGTCCTAGCCACACTCACACATGCACATGTATACACACACACACACACACAAAATAAAATCGCAGCATGCCTGAAGCAGAGTGGGGGCTGGGGAGACAAAAAGAGAATGAGGTGGGAGAGGCAGACAGAACCAGACCATGTGGGATCTTCGATATTAAATTTAATCCTTAATGCACAGGAAGTTCACTAAAGAGCTTTAGCAATGGTGAGGTATGATGTTTCTTATAATTTATGAAGATGAGAAACTATGTCAGGTAGAGGTGGCAAAAGTTGAATCTGGGAGGGCAGTTCTGAGGCTATTTTAAGAATTTGGAAGGGAGGCAATGATGATGAGTGCTCAAATGCACACCTGCTTGATGTAATGCAAAGGCTATTGACTCCCAGATGCAAACAACTTCTTCATACCATATTTTTGATACCATCTTCATACCATGGTTGAAAATCTTCACCGAGTAATTCCTTTGGACTAATAACGAAATGAGGGAATGAATGTGATTCAGTGACTATGTATTTTC
>NW_007137911.1:0-4229 GCF_000164805.1 Carlito syrichta | reverse complement strand
TGAAACAGAGAAAGACATGACAAGTAAAACCTTTCTCTGCATATTTTTGTGAATTTAATGTAATTATTATGCATTAAAAAGTTCTGTTGGCAAGTACCATTTATTATTTTTAGTCTTTTTTAATATTTTTAAATGTTAAATTTTTCTGTATTTTGTCGCTTAATAAGCTATTTTCATGTTCAGATTTAAATATCTTAAAAATACATAAAGGAATTATGCAGATACTAGAAAAGCTAAGTTACAATATTATATATAAACTAAGTCCATTTTCTCTCACATGCAAAACAGCATAACCCACCTGACCAAAATGATTGGTTCTTTGTCAAAGTAATACTTCTCCCCACAAAAAAAGGAATAAATATTCTTACAAATTTAAGACAGCATATGGATAGAATTTACAGCCTATATATAATACATGCCTATTTTTTATTTTATATAAAAAGCTAACAATAGTGCTTAAAAAGTATTATAACTGAGGCACTGTTAAAATTATACACATTATAAAAGCAATTCAATTGGTTTTCAAAAATTACATGAGTGAGACAGTAGAGTCAGAGGACATATGAAGAACTTGGGGGTAATTTAATACAAAATTCTTGAAGGCCTTGCATGAATTCTCTGACAACAAAAAGAGAATAGGATCAACAACCATTAAAAATGTTGACTGCATGCTACAGACAGCAATAATATATAAGGGGATTTAGGTTCTTGTCAAATAGACAAACATTTTTGTCCTTTACAAGATCATCAGAGATAGGTGATTAAAATAAGAATTTGGTTGAAAGCAACTCTAAAGAATTAATGTATCTGTGACTATTTTATGTGAAATATTTAAAGAAAAAAACTTGTCCTGGTATTATATGACAGCTATATATTTGCCTGAGTAACTGGTATAATTGAATAGATGACTACAATGTGATGAAACTCTATAATGGTTAGTAGCTTTGAAACTCTATTCAAACATAATTAACTTGAAAATTTCTCTAAAATTTGTTAGTATAACTAAAGTTGAAACAACTATTTAAATGTATTTATATTTTAAATTTCTAACAGTCTGATAGAGAATTGACAATAACATTCTTTTAAAGAATCTCAGAAGTTTATTAAAAATAACCCTTGAAATTACGTGGTCCATATTCTCACTTTTTGCAGACAATGGCACTGAAATCTGAAAAAGTGTAAAGAAATCCTGTTGGTTACAAAGAATTAGTAGAAAACTTGAAAACAAAAGTTGGGTTTATTGTTTCCTAGGCTACAGTGAACATTGTTTTTGCTCCATTTAGCTTCTCTCTATGATGAGTAGAACTGTCTCATCTCAAAAGAAATGTTCAAATCCTAAGCCCCAGACCCTAAATGTAAGTTTTTTTTTCTTTGAAATCTGGTCATGTCAGATGTAATGAAATTAAGATGAGTCATACTGGGTGTCTACAATAGACCCTAACCATGACTGATGTCCTTAAAAAAAGAGGAAGATTTGGGTATAGAGATGGTCACAATAGTGAGAATCGTGAAGACACAGGCTGACATATAGAGAGACAGGCATGTGAAGACAATGGCAGAGACTAGAGATGTGTGTCTACCAGTCAAGAAGCATCAATGATTGTGGTCAAACACTGGAAGCTGGGAGAGAAGCAAGGAACAGATTCTCCCTCAGAGCCTCCACAGGAAACCTGTCCAAAGTCATGAAGACATGGCTTCCCAGAACTCAGGGGATTAACCACCACCCAGTGTGTCTAGAATGCAAACCATTGAGTCAGGGAATGTTATTCTAAATTCTTAAGATTTCATGTTGTTTTCCCAGTTGCATTTTAAATTTGCTCAGGATCTGCCACTCCTTCCTTCTTTCTATTTTCTTTCATTTTTGGAATAGGAATGTCTCTTCTATTCCTGTCCCACCATTGAATTTTGGAAGTACATAACTTTTTTTTTTTTTGAGTTGGAGTCTCTCTGTCACCCAGACTGGAGTGCAGTGGCCGCTCCCGGCCACCGCAGCCTTGACCGGCGATCCTTCCGCCTCAGCCTTCCAAGTAGCTGGAACTACAGGCGCACGCTACCACGCCCGGGTGATTTTTTTTGATTTATTGTAGAGATGAGGTCTCGCTGCCCAGGCGGGACTCAAACCGCGGGCTCAGGCAATCCACTCACCTCGGCCTCCCAAAGCGTGGAATTACAGGCTGAGCCACCAAGCCCGGCTACATAACATGTTTGACTTTACAGGTTCACAGCTGGAGAAGCCACTCAACTCAGGAGGAATCCTACTATGCGTCTGTCTCACCTGATTTAGATGAGACCTTGGACTTCAATGTAAACAATGCAGAAACAAGTGAAGACATTTGGGACTAGTGGGATAAAGTGTATGTATTTTACATGGGAGAAGGGCAACAATTTGGTGGAATCAGGAGGAAAATTCTCTGGTCTGAATGTCTGTGTCCCTCTAGAATTCTTTATGTTAAAATTAAAACACAATGTGCTAGTATTAAGAGGTTGGGCCTTTTAGCGCCGTCCTGAATGGCATCAGTGTCTTTAAAAAAGAGGCCCAAGGAAGGAAATCTCCCTTGACAGACAGAAAAGGTTACCATTTTTGCTGTTTATATTTATGTGTTTTTTAAGTTTTAGGTGGAATAAATATTAACCAGTATATATTTGCCCAAATACTCCCCATTTCCATTGCTCTTCCATCATTGCTGACATACTATAGCCTTCTCCAGTATAATTTGTTATACAGCCCAAAGAATTTCCTTGTTCATGCTTCCACCAGGTATTTCCCATTTGTCTACAGAGAATATGTCCCAAGACCCTCAGCAAATGTTTGGAAACATAGATAGTGCTAAACTCTATATTACTTTTCATAGCCTGAGTAGCAACAGCAAAGCTGGCCAAAATTCTTTTGACCTCTCCACAGTTTCACAGGTACAAGATTTGTTCTTACCCAGGTTTCAGCAGCCTCAGTATGCAATTTTTTTTTCACTTTAAGTCCAAAACTTTCATTTTTTCACTTAAAGGAAGCACTTCATGGCTCTTCTTTGGCATATCCCAATTGCCAGCTTCACTTTTCTTGCACTTTGGGGCCAGGACAAAATTAAAGAGTGTTATGTGGACACAAGCATTACAGTACCATGACAGCTGAAATGATAAAATAGATGGCTATTAAGTCGCTAATGGGTAGCCAGCATGGACAATGTGGGGATTCTGGACCCAGGGATGAATCAAATCCCCAGATGAAGAGTTCAACACTTTACTCTACATGGTATGCAACATAAAACTAGACTGTGGGTAAGGGGAACAATTGTAAGTGAAGCAACCTATGAAGCTGCAGGGAGAAGTTGCAGAATATGAGGAACAAACTCTCACCTCACACAGAATCTGCATCATCTGGGTATAGTACTTCCCGGCCTCTGGAACCATGAGAAACAAACGTTTGTTTCTCATATGCCCTTCAGTTTATAATGCTTTTGTTACAGTAACCTGAACGGACTAATCATGATTGCATGGCACGTAATTTCCCATAATTTAACCTATCTGTATTAAATAGAAATGCATTTTTGGTCAGAATAGAACTCGTTCTTTTTTAAAATGTAATCTGATATATTGTCTTTTAATTGATGCGCTTAAGCAATCTATATTTAATATAATTACTGACAGGTTTGAACTTAGGTCTATTGCTCATTTGTGATTCTGTTTGTCTACATTAAATTTTGTTCTTTTGTTCTCTTTTTCTGCCTTTTAAAAACTTTGAAAGTGTTTTAGTAGTTTATTTTAATTTCTCCATTGGGATTTTGGTTGTATTTCTTTGTGTTATATTTTAGTATTGCTCTGGTCATTAATATAAGTACATATGCAAGATTACCAAAAACCTTAAATCTATTTACAAAAAATTGTCAATGTATTTTTTTATGTTTAAACTTCAGTCATCTTCAAAGTATGCTCCTTTTGATGCAAAACAACTATCAAGATGTCTTTTTTTCACTGCTCAAATAGTTTTTGCATTCCTGAATTTTCATGCCTTTTAATACTTCTGCCAATTTTGTTTTTGGCCTCTTTCTCACTGCTGAAATATGTGCCTTAGAGGACTTTTTTCATTCAGGAAACCCAAAGTGGATGCTCAACACAAGAGCAGGTGAAAAGGGAAGGTGGGGAATAGGATTGAGCCTTTTTGTCAAAAACTTCTGAACATTCAACAACCATGCAACACTCAGCAACTGTGCAACACTCAGCAACTGTGCAACAAT
>NW_007137910.1:0-6181 GCF_000164805.1 Carlito syrichta | reverse complement strand
TGAGTGTCGCTGGTCCTGTGCTCCGGGTCACCGGGGCAAAGCCTCCTCAAGCTCACCCGAGAAGCAACCCAGGTCTTCCAGGCTCCCCCAGGACTTCTCCCATCTCCTTGGCCGCCTGGTTGCAGGGGACAGGAGCCCAGCCAGGAAGGTGATGCGGTTTTCGGACCTGACTGGATGTTGCACCCTATGAATCTCTTCCCAATAGGCGAGGTCTCTTCATTTCTTTTTACAAATTAGATAAAATCACTTCAGCTTTACACGTTCCCCAGTTGATCCGTGTGATCGTGGCCGGCCAGTCTTTGAACCCTGGCTGTGGAATTGAAGAGCGAGTGCTCGGGCCTTATCGAATACACGTCGTGTTGTTTTTTTGTTGTTTGTTTGTCCGTTTCCTGTAGTCCTTCCCGTAATTATCACCGTGGCATATCTGTAATGAGCTCCTTCCCACCTAGGACAAGGTCTTTACTGAATTGCCCATGGCCGGCACTGGGCGCCGGACTCCTCAAATACAGGGCAGGGAACCCCGATTGTGGCTGTAGCATCACACCACATTTCTCTTCTCATTCAAGTTTGCAGTCCAGGTGTTTGTGTGTTTTGGTGTACTTGAAGGATATAAATATATAAGATCATATTCTAAAACAATTTTGGTCTATCCTGAAATTCATATGATCTGACTTTATGTTTTGGCAGAAGCTCTCTGGATGCCATGGTGATTAGATACTGCTGGAAAGTGATTAGATACTGCTGTAGATTTTCTGATGTAGGTTTTCTGATGTAGGTTTCTTGGCCTTCCTGGAATATGTCCAAAAGCAAATACATCATTTGTTTGCAAGTTAATAGTGGAGAAATGTATTGGATGAAAGTATGATCAACAAAAGTGGTCACTGTGAGTATGCCAGCTAGGTCCACTCTTCCCTTCACATTGTTGTCAAGGAAATAGAACTCGGGATGTTCTTATGCCCAAGAGAGGAAACATGGACTCTTGGGTGTTAAGGCCAGGAAAACATGGATCATTTTCCTAGGAGTTAGAAGTTTCAACATGACAAAAGAGTTTTGAAAAATACTATAAACAACTTCATCTATTTTAAAACTTGTTTCTTGGATTATTTATTGGCTTCCTTTTTTCACTTGGGCTGAGCTTGTGTACCAGCTGGCATGCAAAACCAAGAGCCGGAAACTAAGGGTCAGAGATCAGTAAAAATATTTCTCTATGTTTTACTTTTACAAAATCTATTTTAAAATCACACTGACATAATTAATAAAGTACACATTTGGTTTTAGCCTTCTGCTCATACTATTTCTTTAATGGTAAGTCAGAGAAAATATGGATTTCCATCCCCAGTGAGGAGGAAGTTGTTAAGAAATGAAACAGTTTGACTCAGACCTAAATTCTGTTTACAAAGAGGAGAAGTACTCTAAGCCATTTCTAACCTTTCTAGGAGCAGAAATGGTTTAAAGTCATGGCATTCAACTACAGTTGTTTGATATCTTTTTAGGAGATTTCAGTAAGGAATAAACTCTTGATTATGTTTGACTGATAAAATAACAAGCTAAAACATATGTTGGACCCAGATTATTTATAGAAACTCCAAAAACATATGATCACATGTCAGACTTTATAAAACAATAAATTATAGACATGTTATTCCTTGAATGATAAACCATTAAGGATTTGAAGATTATCCCAAGGTGTAGATTTGAAGATTAAATTCAGTAAGTTGCATGAAAATATTTCAGTTTTATAAAAAGTCTTTGTTATTTTCTGTTATTATTTTCTTGTAGCTACATACTATTTTATTATACTGTTCACATTTCACAGCGTCTTTTGTTTCACTGTTTTGGAATCTAGACTATTGTTCAATAGCTCACTGGAATGAATGGCCTTTTGTGTGAAGTTTGTGAATGAAGCCATAGATACTGTGCAACATCTATCACTTTATAGTATATTCAGTAACCAAGTTACTTATGTATTCCTCCCCTTACTGTTGAAAATCTACTATCAGTCAGATGTTGTACTTCAGTTTTTGGCAACTATTTACCAGATTTCTTAGAATTTTGGCTTTGTGGTGCATATCTAGTGTCTGTAGCCACCTCTCTTCCTCCTCATCACTTTTTTCTCCTCCTCCTCCTCCTTTGTTTCCTCTTCCCTGTGCTTCCTCTTTCCTTTACATCTTAAATACCCGTTCAACATGTAATGTTCATTCTTGCCTCACAAAATGAACTCACAAGTTATACAAAATGATCTGTGGGCCTATCGTTGGCAATCCCTCACCTAAAGCTTGAGGAAATCAGTTCTTTGATTCAACGACTCTTCCCAATCTTGTCCTCACTCTCCAGCAGTATCTAATCACCATGGCATCCAGAGAGCTTCTGCCAAAACATAAAGTCAGATCATATCATTCAAATCTTTCGATGGATTTTGATTTTAAAAAAGCCAATGACTCAAAATGCCTATAAAGTCCTAAGAATCTCAGCCCTCCATGTGCTTTCTGATTTTATTTTCTTCTACTATCCACAGTAAGTGGCATTTTCCCCAACACACTAATGTACTTTTCTTTGAGTATCCTATGCATGTTTCTTGCCTCATGGCCTTCCCATCTGGCAGTTCCCTTTACCTGGTATACTCTTTCCCCAGAAATGCACATTGTTGTCTTTGGGAACCTTTTCAAATTCCTTCTTAAATTTCACCTTAACTATGATAGCAAAGTTCAACCTTCCTCCACCGGCAAACACTCTTCATCTCCCTTCCTTGCATTCCATTTCTCTGTACCACTTACCCACATAGTATTTATTTAACCCATTCACTTAATTCATATTTATATGTTTATACTTGTATTTATATATTTGCTCATTTTTGTTCACCTACATTCACTACTAGAGGATGAGGATACTTTCTTTATTGTTCATTGCCATATTCCGTAAACATAGCTGTAAATCATATAGAAGAACAAAACCTGGCATTTGTAGAAAATAAATAAGTCTTATTGAATGTAGAGGAGAAAAAACTACGATTCTGAAATGCACACCCACAATTTACTCTTGATGTACCTAGCCAAGTTATCTATATCTACTAAACCTCAGTTTCCTCTCTTGTATAAGAGACTTATCGTTCTCATCTCAAAAACTCACAAGAGCCACATGAAATTAAGGTGATATGCAACATGTAGCTGCTATTCAGCATACTCTAAGCAGGAGTTTAATTTTAGAGGTGCAGACAGATACAGTAAACATGGCAACATTCAGAACCAGGAGTTTAGTCCTTACATAAAGAGAATACAAAACCTTGAACACTCAGGGACATAGGGACATATGAATGACAAAAGCATAAGTTTACGAAGAAGTTGTATGTATTTCATTTATTTGCCTGTGTGAGCCCAAGATGGTGATGTTATCAGGACAGTGGCATTATATCAGAAATGAGCAGTACCTACTGTGTTACAATCACAAAATAGTCCACGTGGTAGAGATTTCAGAATTCTCAGGATTTCAAAAAGGGCAGAAACAACAAACCCAGTAGATGAAGGGGAAGAAATGGAAATAAATAGATCCAGGCACTGTGGCTCATACCTGTAATCCAGCACTTTTAGAGGCTGAGATAGGGGGATTTCTGGAGGCGAACAGTTCAAGACCAGGATAATCAACCAAGTGAGACCCAACTCTACAAAACAAAGAAAAATTAACCAGGCAACATGGTGGGTGCCTATAGCCCGAGTACTTGAGAGATTGAGCCAGGAGGATGACTTGAGTCCCAGAGTTTCAGGCTGTAGTAAACCATGATTATGCCACTGCACTCTAGCCTGTGCAATAAAGTGAAACCCTATCTCAAAAAATAAGAAACAAGGAAAAAGACTTCACATATATATACATGAATAGCATAATACATCACTGACATTGAAAAACTTATATAATTGGAATAGGGTCAATTTTCAAGGAGAACTATTTTAACGATAAACTGAGGCAAGATAATCAGTGCCATGAGAATTAAACAAAGATATGGAAAAGAAAATAAGTTTATTATCCACCTTCTACGACACATGGGGTCAAGGCCCACAGGGAAGCATGGTATATAATTTAAGCAGAGAGGGCTATACAAGTTTATATAAGGAAGCAGGGTTAGTTAAAATCTCCAGCAACTGCATTCTTGGGTGTTGACAACACCAATCTTGCTTTATTAACCTTTGTCAAGGCAAGTAGAACTGTCATTCCATTGGTGGGCTGGTGGGCATTCATAGGAGTCTGACTACAATTGGTGGGCTTAGCTTGGTCTTGCACTTCTGGGAAACATACTTAGAATGAAAGAGTAATTAGTACAAAATATACATACAAGTTATAAAACAATTATCAACAGCTATAGATATATATAATTATCAACCTCGTTAGCTGGGTTTGTCCTTGACTAATGATTATAGGGCAGGGTGTGTGTGTAGCACAATAAGTAACTAGGAAAGCATGTGAAAAGAAGAAAAAAAATTCAGTTAAAATGGTTGCTTTCCAGTAATAAACTGAAATGGATCAATGACCTAAATGTAAAACTGCAAACTATAGGAATCTTAGAAAACACAAGAGACACCCTTATGGACACTGGAATAGGCAACCAATTCCTGATCAGAATCCCAGGTGTCCGTGCCATAAGAGATAAAATAGACAAGTGGGAACTCATCAAAGTGAAAAGATTCTGCAAAGTCAAAGAAACCATCAAGAGAGGGGGGAGACAGCCCACAGAATGGGAAAAAATGTTTGCCAACTGTATATCTTAAAAGGTCTAACATCCAGGAACTACAAGGAACTCAAATGTGCCTAAAGGAAAAACAAAACAAAACACCCCATTAAAAAATGGGCAAAAGACATGAACAGATACTTTTCAAAAGATATATGAGCAGCCAACGCACACATAACAAAATGCTCAGTTTCACTAATCATCAGAGAAATGCAAATCAAAATTGAGATACCACAAACTCCAGTAAGAATGGCCATCATTAAAAAAATAAAAAACAACAGATTCTGGCAGAGAAAATGGAATGCTTTCATACTGTTGTGGGAGTGTAAACTAGTACAACCTCGGTGGAAAGCATTGTGGTGATTCCTAAAAGATTTAAAAATAGACCTTCCATACAACCCAGCAATCTCCCTTCTGAGAATATACTGAGAGAAACTCAAATAATTCTATAAGGAAGATATCTGCACACACACGTTTATTCGCAGCATTATTCATAGAGTAAAACATGTTTATTGCAGCATTATTCAATAGTAAAAACATGGAAGCAATGGTGCTGCCCATTGAAAGTAGGCTGGGTTTAAAAAATGCGGTACATAACATGATGGAATATTATGCAGCCATGAAGAAAGACAAAACTATGGACTTCACAGCAACCTTGATGGATCTAGAGTCCATAATACTCACTGATCTATCAGAGAAACAAAGTACTGAGTACCACAAGTTATCACTCATAAGCAGACCCCAAACAATTATAATACCATAAGAAAGAGATTGTTAGCAGCGGGACACTGACAGGGGAGGGAGCAAGAGGCACTTAACATCAATAAGGGTACCTGATCCCAAACTAGATGCAGTGGGAACCAAAGGGAGGCTCAAACTGTACCTGTGTGATGACCACTTATCTACCTAATCCTGAATTGCACTCTGCATATTTTTTAAAAATATGGCTGCTTTGAAATGTCTGCACTTTAGCTAAGGTGACTCCATGTTTACTTTACCAATTTTACCCTTTCAACTAACAATCCTAAAATTGTCTACATAAAATAACAGACACTGAAAATACATAAAAACAAAAACTGATGGAAATGAACGGGGACCTTACAATGACCTCTTGTATACATAATCCTGATGTACCCCACATCTTTAAAATAAAATTTTAAAAAAGAAAATTTTAAAAATTTAGAAAAGAAATAACTTTTTACTGAAACTGCCTCTTCTGAGGATATTTGTCACATACTCAAAAATAAATAAATGAATGAAACGGAACAAGACTCCCACAAATATTGTGTCAAACTTCATCACTCCTCTCTCTGTAACCAACAGAACACATTGGGCAACAACAGAGTAAGTGGATAGAACACTTGAAAAACACTAAATTAAGGTCATCTATCTAACTTAGAGAATTACATGTCCACCAACAGCAAACACAATTTTAAAATAAACACGAAGCATTTGCCAGGAAAGACC
>NW_007137909.1:0-5263 GCF_000164805.1 Carlito syrichta | reverse complement strand
TGCACTCTGCATATTTTTTAAAAATATGGCTGCTTTGAAATGTCTGCACTTTAGCTAAGGTGACTCCATGTTTACTTTACCAATTTTACCCTTTCAACTAACAATCCTAAAATTGTCTACATAAAATAACAGACACTGAAAATACATAAAAACAAAAACTGATGGAAATGAACGGGGACCTTACAATGACCTCTTGTATACATAATCCTGATGTACCCCACATCTTTAAAATAAAATTTTAAAAAAGAAAATTTTAAAAATTTAGAAAAGAGAATAACTTTTTACTGAAACTGCCTCTTCTGAGGATATTTGTCACATACTCAAAAATAAATAAATGAATGAAACGGAACAAGACTCCCACAAATATTGTGTCAAACTTCATCACTCCTCTCTCTGTAACCAACAGAACACATTGGGCAACAACAGAGTAAGTGGATAGAACACTTGAAAAACACTAAATTAAGGTCATCTATCTAACTTAGAGAATTACATGTCCACCAACAGCAAACACAATTTTAAAATAAACATGAAGCATTTGCCAGGAAAGACCATATTCTGGACCATCAAACTAATGTAAATACATGTTAGAGTATTACAATCACACAAAATATATTTCTTCACTACCTTGTATTAAAGCAGAAATTAATGATTTAAAAGTACCTTTGCAAATTCCAATTGTGAAAGTGAACAAAATATTTCTAAATTAACCTCACATCAAAAAGAGATCACAAGAAAATTTGGGAAATATTTGGAATTGAACAAATGGAAACAGCATACAAACTTTGTGGGACAAGTTTCAAATAGTTTCTTTACTTTAAAATGTATATCTAAAAGATGTAGTTAAATCAAAATCTAAGTTTCCAGCTTAATTAACTAGAAAAGCAATGAATTTCACTGTAAGAAAAAGACTGGCAATTAGAACATCAGAAGAACGTGGTGGGTGCAGAAATTGACCCATCTTTTGATCTTTTCAAAGAAGTTCAGCTTTTGCAACAAACAGTTTTGTAAAAATTGTATATCTTATGCAAAAAGTATCTTGCCCCCTATTTTGAATCATATTTTAAAATGAATAATGACCTAGATGTGAAACCTAACGCTGTAAGGTATTTAAAAAATATATATGAAATTCGGGTAAGGCAAAGTTTATTATGTAGAATACAAAATAAATTTGTCTTAAAGACACATTGGTTTTCATCAAAACTAAGACAATTTGGTTTCTTAAAAGACACTTTAAAAAATAAACTACAGAAGAAGAGAAAATATTTGTAAAACATATCTGCAAAAGAACTGGACTTCATCACATGTAAACACACTCTCAATAATTGAAATAAAACTCAATAAAATGTGGGCAAATAATTATATAGACATTTTAATAAAAAGAGATATGGTTGCAAGATAAGCACGTAAATAGAATGATGTTTGACAATATTATTTATGAGGGAGATTTAGATTATTCATGAGAAATTTTATAAAGAAATTTTATAAAACAATATGTTTTATAAAGAATTAGACAAGAAAAACATGGAACAGAGAAATTCAAATCAACAAATATAGAACCTACAAGCAAAATTTCTAGTACAATATACAAAACACTGAGTACAGAAATATGTTTAAAAGAAAAATACAAATATTCAAGTTAGGTTCATTTCAGAGATGTCATGATTATTTTACTTTACAACAAAGATAAGAAGAACCACAGACTTCTCATCAGAAACTTTACAAGCCAAAAGACACAGAAGTGACATCTTGGAAGTACTGAAAAAAATTCAACCATTTTTGACACCGAGAAATTAATGAAGAATGGCACAGCGCTAACCACAGAAAAGCACTTGCTCAAATTCAGTCCTGATTACTGATTCTGGAGTCAAGCTCTCTGTAAACAAAAAATAGAAGGCAAATTAGCTGATATGGTAAATGAGTCTATAAAAAATATGGAAATTGAAATTGACAGTATAATGGCAGGGAAACTCCTTAAAATTTACAAACGTGATAGGAATTTCTATGGTCACTATGACTCTTCAACATTGAATTGAGCCCTACAGCCAGTATAACATAACAAAAAAAATATAACATAAAGATGGGGGGAAACTATTCATATGAATATATAATAAAAGAATATTTACATAAAAATTAAAAATGTATATATTGAAAAACTAGAATTACACACCAAAAGACAATGCATATAAAAATATCAGTTAACCAGTTGTGCTTCTGTATGCCAGATACAAATAAAAAGTTCTGCTAAAAATGACATCATTCTGGAAAGCAAAATATTATGCAACACTCAGTTATAACTAAGAATATTTGTCAGTGTACATCAAAGGCCTTCAGCCATGAGGATACACTGGAGCACAAGAGCAGACAATGGGGTTTCAATGATCATACACTGGGGAGAAAGGGGCTAGCCTTCCATGCTTCACTCGCTGTTGCAGTAGCTCTCTTGACTGTCCTCCTGGACTAGTGACTCTGCCGTTTTGCATTTCAGCCTCTCTGCATCAGTTTCATACTGCTCTTTCCTTCTTTCTTCATCTCCCAAAACTCTCTGGAGAATAATTAGATTGGATTTATTATTATCTATTAAAGGGAGTGTGCCTATTGACCAAAGATTTCTATGAGATAAGAATAATAATGACCACTAACATTTAATACTTTTGGGGGGGACAATCCCTTAAAAAACTGTTATTTGATTGGAGGTAAATTTATCCCAATAGTCCTCAGGTCTGTGGATGTTCAGAGTGCAAATCTGGTGAAACAGTTGGGCACCTACAGCGCCCAACACAGCATAGTAGGGGGCGTTCTGGCCACTGTTCACACCCACCAGGCCCGGGGCTCCCAGAATCACTGTGACAAAGCCATCCAGCCAGAGCTTGATGACCTCCCCAAACCACAGCACCATGGACTTCAGGTCGATCACAGCGTCGCCTCTTTTGTCCTGATGGGCATACACAGTGCCATAAATGAGTGTCCATGTGACTCCAGAAAATAAAGACACAGGCAAAAGGATGGCTCACAGGAACCCTTCATGGCAGACTAGCCAAGTAATGCGTCCCACTTAAGCGTCAGCTCCAGGACAAATTGAGACCAATATGTCTATCTCTTCATTAGCGGGTAGATGATGACAGGTAGTAAGGACGTTGCTCCTAGAGCTAGAATGGAGCATTCAGACACAGGAGAACATCCTGCACCAAGGTCAGCTTTGTCTGAGAAAAACTAAGGACAGAAGAGTTGAAATGTCTCCAGCAGTTCTTGGACGATTTGCTGTTCTTGAGTTCCTTTCATCACAGTGCCGGTTCCACATGTCATTAACAGTACAGCCTGCTGCACGCATTGAATGGTACCAGTGCCAAAAAGGGACAGCGTGCACCAATCTGGCAATCCACCTGATTCCGCTACCAATCCTGGGCTCCAGGTGAGCGGCAGGTTCAACAGCCAGGTTCCCACAGGTTTCTCCAGCCACGTGAGGTGCAGGTAGGGCCACAGGGCGCCTGGTGCTGAGGCAACCCTGGTCACAGCGGACATGCTGCGTGGACGCCTGCGCGGCCCAGGGTGGACTGGGATGCTAATCCTCTCTACAGGGTGTCAAGGCAGGGCGTGGCCCCGGGGGACCCAGAGCCAAGTCCCCACAGAAGCACACAAGAACAGCGGCATTACAGTGGTTGCCAGCAATGTTTTCATTTTACATAAAAGTAGTTAAAGAAAAGTACTTGAATACTATTATAACTAAGGCATTGTACAGATTATAAATATTATAAAAACATAATAAAAACAGTTCAATTGGCTTTTAAAGATTACATGAGGGTGACAGTGGAGTCAAAGGATTTACAATGAACTCAGAAGAAATTTAGCACAAAATTCACATGACTTTATGAATTCTCTGACAACAAAAAGAAAATGGGATCAAATACAATTTAAAATATTGATTGTATTATACAGACAGCTATAACGTACAAGAAGATAAAGATTTTTGTTAAAATAGACACAATATTTGTCCTTTACATTAATTATCTGAGGTGATTAAAATAAGGATGTCCTGGTATTATATAGCAACTTTATATGTTCCTGAGTAACTGGTATAATTTAATAGATGACTACAACATGATGAAACTCTACAATGGCTGGTGGTTTTGTAACTAATTCAAGCACAATTAATTTCAAAGGTTTCTAGAATCATAAATGTGACTAAAGTTGACACCATTATTTATACTAATATTCATAATACATTTATACACTCTGTTAGAGAATTGCTAAAATCATGGTATTAATGAATTATAGATATGGACTCTCATTTAAATGACCCTAGAAATCATCTGGTCCACATTATTACTATATAGACAAGGACAATGAAGCCTGAAGAGGTGTCAAGAAGTTCTGTTGGTTTTAACAATTTAGCAGAAAAATTAGAAAGTAAAAGTGGGTGTGTTGTGTCGTGGGCTACAGTGAACATTGTATTTGCTGTACCTAGTTTCCCTTTATTTTGAGCACAACTGTCTCATCTCAAAAGAAATGTTCAAACCTTAAATACCAGTTCCTATAAATGTAACTGTTTTTAGAAATTGGCTTTTTTCAGATGTAATGAAGTTAAGATGAGGTCACACTGGCTTACTGCAATGAACCCTAATCCAATGGCCGGTGTCCTTAGAAGAAGAGGAAGATATGCATATAGAGACAAGCACGGAGGACAGAAAATGTGAAAGCACAGGCAGACACGTAGGGAGAGGCCAAACGAGGATAGAGGCAGAGACTGGAGTGATATGTCTTCAACCCAGGAACACCAAGTATTGCTGGCAACCACCGTAAGCCAGGAAAGAGAGAAGGAACAGATTCTCCTTCACAGCTTTTATGAAAGACGCCAAAGGAAGGAAATCTCTCTTCAGACACAGAAAATGTTACAGTTTTTGCTTTTTACAATCATGTATTTTTCTTAACTTAGGAGGAAAAATTGATCCAGCATATATTTGCCCAATGATTGCCCATTTCTATTGCTCTTCCATCATTGCTGATATAATACATTCTCTTCTGGCATAATTTGTTTACAGGCTGAAGAACTTCCTTTACCTTACACCAGGTATTCTCCATTTATCTACAGAGAATATGTTCCAAGACCCTCAGCAAATGCTTGAACCATCAGATAGTACTAAATCCTCTATATTTCTTTGCAGTTTGAGATGCAACAGCAAAGCTAGCAAATTTCTCCTCCCACCTCCACAATTTCACAGATACAAGGTTTGTTCTTACCCTACATATCAGCAACCTCAGTGTAAAT
>NW_007137908.1:0-10961 GCF_000164805.1 Carlito syrichta | reverse complement strand
TGCACTCTGCATATTTTTTAAAAATATGGCTGCTTTGAAATGTCTGCACTTTAGCTAAGGTGACTCCATGTTTACTTTACCAATTTTACCCTTTCAACTAACAATCCTAAAATTGTCTACATAAAATAACAGACACTGAAAATACATAAAAACAAAAACTGATGGAAATGAACGGGGACCTTACAATGACCTCTTGTATACATAATCCTGATGTACCCCACATCTTTAAAATAAAATTTTAAAAAAGAAAATTTTAAAAATTTAGAAAAGAAATAACTTTTTACTGAAACTGCCTCTTCTGAGGATATTTGTCACATACTCAAAAATAAATAAATGAATGAAACGGAACAAGACTCCCACAAATATTGTGTCAAACTTCATCACTCCTCTCTCTGTAACCAACAGAACACATTGGGCAACAACAGAGTAAGTGGATAGAACACTTGAAAAACACTAAATTAAGGTCATCTATCTAACTTAGAGAATTACATGTCCACCAACAGCAAACACAATTTTAAAATAAACATGAAGCATTTGCCAGGAAAGACCATATTCTGGACCATCAAACTAATGTAAATACATGTTAGAGTATTACAATCACACAAAATATATTTCTTCACTACCTTGTATTAAAGCAGAAATTAATGATTTAAAAGTACCTTTGCAAATTCCAATTGTGAAAGTGAACAAAATATTTCTAAATTAACCTCACATCAAAAAGAGATCACAAGAAAATTTGGGAAATATTTGGAATTGAACAAATGGAAACAGCATACAAACTTTGTGGGACAAGTTTCAAATAGTTTCTTTACTTTAAAATGTATATCTAAAAGATGTAGTTAAATCAAAATCTAAGTTTCCAGCTTAATTAACTAGAAAAGCAATGAATTTCACTGTAAGAAAAAGACTGGCAATTAGAACATCAGAAGAACGTGGTGGGTGCAGAAATTGACCCATCTTTTGATCTTTTCAAAGAAGTTCAGCTTTTGCAACAAACAGTTTTGTAAAAATTGTATATCTTATGCAAAAAAGTATCTTGCCCCCTATTTTGAATCATATTTTAAAAATGAATAATGACCTAGATGTGAAACCTAACGCTGTAAGGTATTTAAAAAATATATATGAAATTCGGGTAAGGCAAAGTTTATTATGTAGAATACAAAATAAATTTGTCTTAAAGACACATTGGTTTTCATCAAAACTAAGACAATTTGGTTTCTTAAAAGACACTTTAAAAAATAAACTACAGAAGAAGAGAAAATATTTGTAAAACATATCTGCAAAAGAACTGGACTTCATCACATGTAAACACACTCTCAATAATTGAAATAAAACTCAATAAAATGTGGGCAAATAATTATATAGACATTTTAATAAAAAGAGATATGGTTGCAAGATAAGCACGTAAATAGAATGATGTTTGACAATATTATTTATGAGGGAGATTTAGATTATTCATGAGAAATTTTATAAAGAAATTTTATAAAACAATATGTTTTATAAAGAATTAGACAAGAAAAACATGGAACAGAGAAATTCAAATCAACAAATATAGAACCTACAAGCAAAATTTCTAGTACAATATACAAAACACTGAGTACAGAAATATGTTTAAAAGAAAAATACAAATATTCAAGTTAGGTTCATTTCAGAGATGTCATGATTATTTTACTTTACAACAAAGATAAGAAGAACCACAGACTTCTCATCAGAAACTTTACAAGCCAAAAGACACAGAAGTGACATCTTGGAAGTACTGAAAAAAATTCAACCATTTTTGACACCGAGAAATTAATGAAGAATGGCACAGCGCTAACCACAGAAAAGCACTTGCTCAAATTCAGTCCTGATTACTGATTCTGGAGTCAAGCTCTCTGTAAACAAAAAATAGAAGGCAAATTAGCTGATATGGTAAATGAGTCTATAAAAAATATGGAAATTGAAATTGACAGTATAATGGCAGGGAAACTCCTTAAAATTTACAAACGTGATAGGAATTTCTATGGTCACTATGACTCTTCAACATTGAATTGAGCCCTACAGCCAGTATAACATAACAAAAAAAATATAACATAAAGATGGGGGGAAACTATTCATATGAATATATAATAAAAGAATATTTACATAAAAATTAAAAATGTATATATTGAAAAACTAGAATTACACACCAAAAGACAATGCATATAAAAATATCAGTTAACCAGTTGTGCTTCTGTATGCCAGATACAAATAAAAAGTTCTGCTAAAAATGACATCATTCTGGAAAGCAAAATATTATGCAACACTCAGTTATAACTAAGAATATTTGTCAGTGTACATCAAAGGCCTTCAGCCATGAGGATACACTGGAGCACAAGAGCAGACAATGGGGTTTCAATGATCATACACTGGGGAGAAAGGGGCTAGCCTTCCATGCTTCACTCGCTGTTGCAGTAGCTCTCTTGACTGTCCTCCTGGACTAGTGACTCTGCCGTTTTGCATTTCAGCCTCTCTGCATCAGTTTCATACTGCTCTTTCCTTCTTTCTTCATCTCCCAAAACTCTCTGGAGAATAATTAGATTGGATTTATTATTATCTATTAAAGGGAGTGTGCCTATTGACCAAAGATTTCTATGAGATAAGAATAATAATGACCACTAACATTTAATACTTTTGGGGGGGACAATCCCTTAAAAAACTGTTATTTGATTGGAGGTAAATTTATCCCAATAGTCCTCAGGTCTGTGGATGTTCAGAGTGCAAATCTGGTGAAACAGTTGGGCACCTACAGCGCCCAACACAGCATAGTAGGGGGCGTTCTGGCCACTGTTCACACCCACCAGGCCCGGGGCTCCCAGAATCACTGTGACAAAGCCATCCAGCCAGAGCTTTATGACCTCCCCAAACCACAGCACCGTGGACTTCAGGCCGATCACAGCGTCGCCTCTTTTGTCCTGATGGGCATACACAGTGCCATAAATGAGTGTCCATGTGACTCCAGAAAATAAAGACACGGGCAAAACGATGGCTCACAGGAACCCTTCATGGCAGACTAGCCAAGTAACGCGTCCCACTTAAGCGTCAGCTCCAGGACAAATTGAGACCAATATGTCTCTCTCTTCATTAGCGGGTAGATGATGACAGGTAGTAAGGACGTTGCTCCTAGAGCTAGAATGGAGCATTCAGACACAGGAGAACATCCTGCACCAAGGTCAGCTTTGTCTGAGAAAAACTAAGGACAGAAGAGTTGAAATGTCTCCAGCAGTTCTTGGACGATTTGCTGTTCTTGAGTTCCTTTCATCACAGTGCCGGTTCCACATGTCATTAACAGCACAGCCTGCTGCACGCATTGAATGGTACCAGTGCCAAAAAGGGACAGCATGCACCAATCTGGCAATCCACCTGATTCCGCTACCAATCCTAGGCTCCAGGTGAGCGGCAGGTTCAACAACCAGGTTCCCACAGGCTTCTCCAGCCACGTGAGGTGCAGGTAGGGCCACAGGGCGCCTGGTGCTGAGGCAACCCTGGTCACAGCGGACATGCTGCATGGACACCTGTGTGGCCCAGGGTGGACTGGGATGCTAATCCTCTCTACAGGGTGCCAAGGCAGGGCATGGCCCCGGGGGACCCAGAGCCAAGTCCCCACAGAAGCACACAAGAACAGCGGCATTACAGTGGTTGCCAGCAATGTTTTCATTTTACATAAAAGTAGTTAAAGAAAAGTGCTTGAATACTATTATAACTAAGGCATTGTACAGATTATAAATATTATAAAAACATAATAAAAACAATTCAATTGGCTTTTAAAGATGACATGAGGGTGACAGTGGAATCAAAGGATTTACAATGAACTCGGAAGAAATTTAGCACAAAATTCACATGACCCTATGAATTCTCTGACAACAAAAAGAAAATGGGATCAAATACAATTTAAAATATTGATTGTATTATACAGACAGCTATAACATACAAGAAGATAAAGATTTTTGTCAAAATAGACACAATATTTGTCCTTTACATTAATTATCTGAGGTGATTAAAATAAGGATGTCCTGGTATTATATAGCAACTTTATATGTTCCTGAGTAACTGGTATAATTTAATAGATGACTACAACATGATGAAATTCTACAATGGCTGGTGGTTTTGTAACTAATTCAAGCACAATTAATTTCAAAGGTTTCTAGAATCATAAATGTGACTAAAGTTGACACCATTATTTATACTAATATTCATAATACATTTATACACTCTGTTAGAGAATTGCTAAAATCATGGTATTAATGAATTATAGATATGGACTCTCATTTAAATGACCCTAGAAATCATCTGGTCCACATTATTACTATATAGACAAGGACAATGAAGCCTGAAGAGGTGTCAAGAAGTTCTGTTGGTTTTAACAATTTAGCAGAAAAATTAGAAAGTAAAAGTGGGTGTGTTGTGTCCTGGGCTACAGTGAACATTGTATTTGCTGTACCTAGTTTCCCTTTATTTTGAGCACAACTGTCTCATCTCAAAAGAAATGTTCAAACCTTAAATACCAGTTCCTATAAATGTAACTGTTTTTAGAAATTGGCTTTTTCAGATGTAATGAAGTTAAGATGAGGTCACACTGGCTTACTGCAATGAACCCTAATCCAATGGCCGGTGTCCTTAGAAGAAGAGGAAGATATGCATATAGAGACAAGCACGGAGGACAGAAAATGTGAAAGCACAGGCAGACACGTAGGGAGAGGCCAAACGAGGATAGAGGCAGAGACTGGAGTGATATGTCTTCAACCCAGGAACACCAAGTATTGCTGGCAACCACCGTAAGCCAGGAAAGAGAGAAGGAACAGATTCTCCTTCACAGCTTTTATGAAAGACGCCAAAGGAAGGAAATCTCTCTTCAGACACAGAAAATGTTACAGTTTTTGCTTTTTACAATCATGTATTTTTCTTAAATTAGGAGGAAAAATTGATCCAGCATATATTTGCCCAATGATTGCCCATTTCTATTGCTCTTCCATCACTGCTGATATAATTCATTCTCTTCTGGCATAATTTGTTTACAGCCTGAAGAACTTCCTTTACCTTACACCAGGTATTCTCCATTTATCTACAGAGAATATGTTTCAAGACCCTCAGCAAATGCTTGAACCATCAGATAGTACTAAATCCTCTATATTTCTTTGCAGTTTGAGATGCAACAGCAAAGCTAGCAAATTTCTCCTCCCACCTCCACAATTTCACAGATACAAGGTTTGTTCTTACCCTACATATCAGCAACCTCAGTGTAAATGTATATATATATTGCCTTGTTAAATTGAGAACTTTCATTTTTTGACTTAAAGGGATCCCTTCACGGCTCTTCTTTGCATACCCAACGTGCCCACTTCACGCTTCTTGCACTTTGGGAACACTATGAAATTAAATTAGTTACATGGACACAGCACTGCAATACCATGACAGTGTAACTGATAAAAGATGGTTACTCAGCAACTAATGGGCAGCCAGGATGGACATAGTGGGGATGTTGGATACACAGATGAAATCAAGTCCCTGGCTGAAGAGGTCATCATGCTACTCACAACAGTGTGCAACTTAAAACTGAAATGACAGAAATGGTCTTAACATTTCATAATCCATCCTTTATTGTTAACCTACCTGCCTTGATTCAAGTGAGTTTCTTTCTTCAAAAGTTGAAGAGCATTTTGCTTTGTTTTATTAACTCTTTTTAATGAACTCTAAGTTTTTAAAACCATGTTTTATAAACATCTTCTAGTTGATGCATTGAGGTTACTTACATTTAAAGTAATTAATGGTATGCTGATGATTAAATTTGCCACATTATTGTCTATTGGGGGAAGGATATTCATTCTGTGGTTGGTGGTGATGTTGCTGATACTGATGTTTCCGTTCCTCCATTTCCTCTTTTTTGTTTTTCTTTGTCCACTTATCTTCTGATGGACTGTTACATTGTTTTCACATCTTGTCAATTGATATTTCTATTGCAAGATAATGTTTCTGGCAGGGTACAGTAGCTCAAGCCTGTAATCCCAGAACATTGGGAGGCCGAGGTGAGAGGATTGCTTGAACCAGGGGTCCAGACTAGCCTAGGCACTTGGTGAGACTTTGTCTCTACAATAAATCAAAAATTAACCAGGTGTGGTGGTACGTGCCTGTAGTTCTGGCTATTTGCAAGGCTGAGGCAGAAGGATCACTTGAACCCAGAGGTCAAGGCTGCAGTGGCCATGAGCGTGCCACTGCAGTCCAGTCTGAGCAACAGAGTGAGACTCCAAACTCAAAAAAAATTTTTTTTAATTTTATTTATATGCATGTAGATATCCAGTTTTTCCAACACTATTTGTTAAACAGACTATCTTTCCTTCACTCTGTATTCTAGGCATCCTTATTATTAGTTGACCACATATGCATAGATTGTTCCACTGGTGTACAAGCATGTCTGTATGCTCATGCCATACTGTTTTATTTATATTTACATTTACAATAACAGAAGGAATGTTTTATTTACTGTAGCTTTGTAGCTTTCAGGAAGTATGTTGTCTCCAGCTTTGTTCTTTTTTCTCAAGGTTGTTTTGGCATTCATGTTCTCCTGTTCTCTATGTAGATTTAATTTATTCCTGTAAAAAACAATGCCTCCTAGGTTTTGCTTCCGATGGTACTTATATGTAGATTGCTTTGGGTACTATAGATGTTTTAACAATATTAAATCTTGTAATTTTTGAGCTGCATTCCCTTCCATTTGTTTGTGTCTTACCCATCTTATTCAAAATTTTGTACTGTTCATTGTGTAATTCTCCCACTGCCTTAGTTTATTCCTAAGTATTCTATTCCTTTTAATGTTATTGAAAATAAGATTCAGACAGGCTTGGTGGCCCTGCCTGAAATGCCAGCACTTTGGGAGGCCGAGGGGAGTAGAATGCCTGAGCCTATAGATTCGAGATCAGCTCAGGCAACTTGGCGAGACCTAGTCTCTACAATAAAATTTAAATTAGCCAGGCGTGGTAGTTCCTGCCTGTAATTCCACTACTTGGAAGGCTGAGTTGGAAAGATTGCTGGAACCCAGCAGGTCGATGATGCTGCAGTGGCCATGAAGGTGTTCATGCACCCCAGCCTGTGCGACAGAGTGAGACTCCAACTCAAAAGAAAAAAAAAAACAACAAAGAAAATGGGATTGTTTTCTAATTTCATTTTCAAGTTTTTCGTGTAAAAAAATACATCTGATTTTTTTATGTTTCTGAGTGTCTTATAACTTTCTGAATTCATTTTGAATTCTATCATTTTTGGGGATGGAAGCTGAATAGGCTATAAATATATAACATATATATGAAAATATAAATATATATATATATATATATATATATATATATATATATATATGACCATGTCACTTCCAGAGTAGTCTTATTTTTTTATTATAATACGCATCAATTTTATTTCTTTTTTCTTGTTTAATTTTTCAGGTTAGAACTTTCAGTACTATGATGAATATTGGTTGGAGAGCGGGCATGACTGTTGAGTTCCCAATCTTAATGCAAACAATTTTAGCCTTTCACTATTTATTATGATGCCAGCTGTCAGCTTTACTATAGAATCTTTATTGTCCTGTGGTACCTTTCTATATTGGCTTTTAAAAAATTATCATCAAAGTCTGTGAATTCTGTGAAAAGTTTCTTCTGCAGCTATTGAAATCAGCATGTCATTTTTAGTCTTATTAATGTAGTGACTCTCAAAATTGATTTGTACAGTTGAGACATTCTTGTATACCAGAGATAAATCCCAATTGATCATGGAGTATGTTGCTTTTAATATTTCAACGTGCTACTGGATTCAGTTTGTTGGCATTTTATTGAAGATTCTTAATCTGTATTGTAGCATAATGGTCTGGGCTTGGTATCTGGGTTCTGGTAGTTCTATAACATGCATTCCAAATATTTCTTTTTATTCAATTTTTGAAAGAGTTTGAAACATTAGCATGTGTTCTTTAAATATTTGATACATTTACCAGTGAAGCCAATTACAAATTGGCTTTTCTTTGTTGAGAAAATCCTTGGCTTTTCTGTGCTGAGAAGCTTTTATTATGGATTCAATCTCCTACTAGTTTAGGATTGCTTAGATTTTCTATTTTTTTATGATTTTGTCTTTTTAGGTTGTATGTTTCTTAGATTTTAACCATTTCTTCTAGATTGTCCAGGGTTTGGCCTTATCCTTATTCAGAGTAGCCTCCCATATTTTAAATTTCTGTTACATTGATAGTAATATCTTTGGTTTATTTTAGACTCTATTTATTTGTGTCTTCACTCTTTTTTTTTCTGTTCTAAGAGTAGTTGTTTTTGATTATCTGTTCAGGAAACCTCTTCTTTGCTTTTCTTGATTTTTTACTGTTACATCAATCTAAATTTACTTTTTCTATGCTCCAATCTTTGCAAAAATTGCCTTCTAAATTTCTCATGAAGAGAATTTCCCCATGAATTGTTGCTGCATAAATGTGCCTGTGGAAGTAATAAAGGTCCAGGCTTCTCACTCCGCATGTTGGTGACTTGACTTTCCATCAATTGAACATTGACTATTAGAACGACCTTGCATTTCTGAGATAATTCTCACTAGAAAATGTTGTGTTATCCTTTATACATATAGAAGGATGAAGGTTTCTAATAATTGATTTGAATTTTGGCATCCATGTTAATGGATATTGTTCAGCAGTTTTTTTTCTTACAATTTATTTTTCAGGTTTGGGGTCACATTAATATTGGTTTTATACTCTTAAAAGTGTATTTTTACTTTTCAATTTTGTGAGAAATTTTACATAGAATTTATGTTATTTATTCTTTAAATGTTTACTAATATTCTCCAGTGAGGTTACACATACTTGGAATTATATTGATGTAGAGGTTTTTAATTACAATTTTAATAGTTTAGTTTCTGTCAAAATAATGTTGTTATATACACTTCTAAAATATTCATAGTTTTTATTTCTCAATACATTTTCAACCTCATCTCAGTTTTTCAATTTAGTGTCATAAAGTTGTTCATACAATTACATTGATATCTTAAAAGATCTGTTGTGTTAATACCTTCCTTGCTTTTGATCTAGGTGATTTGTGTGTGTGTGTGTGTATGTGTTTAAATGTGTTTCCAATTGTTCTTAGTAGATATCTATCCTTTTTTTTTTTTAACTTAAAAAATATTTTCAAAGCCAAGCTCGGTGGCTCAGCCTGTAATCCCGCGCCTTTGGGAGGCTGAGGTGAGTGGATTGCCTGAGACCGTGGGTTCGAGACCCGCCTGGGCAGAGAGATCTCATCTCTACAATAAATCAAAAAATCAGCTGGGCATGGTAGTGCATGCCTATAATTCTGGCTACTTGGAAGGCTGAGGTGGAAGGATTGCTGGAGCCCAGCAGGTCGAGGCTGTGGTGGCCGAGAGCAGCCGCTGCACTCCAGTCTGGGTGACAGAGTGAGACTACAACTCAAAAAAAAAAAAAAATTCAAATTTTTTGTTTCTTTAGAAGCATTATTTAGAATATGTGTTTCCAAATATTTGAAGATTGGACAGAGGTTTTCCTGATATGGCTCTAATTCAATTGATCAAATGATATTTTGTATTGTTCAAATCTTCTTACTTTTAAAAGCATTTAAATTTCTCATGATTAATTTAAATTTGAGTGTATGAGATCATTTTTCATGGTTCAGAATATAATCTATTTTGATCCACGGCTTGTATCATATGGAGTATTCCAGAAATATCAATTAAATCATGTTAGTTGATAATGTTGCCCAAAACTTTTCTATCTTTTCTGATTTTATTTCTAGTTCGATTCACTATTGAAATAGTAAAATCTTACTGTAATTGTAAAATTTTCTATGTCTTCTGGGAGTTCAACTAAGCTTTGCCTCATCTATTTTGAGGTGTTCTTAGCATAAACATTAAAATTGTGTACTCTTGATGAATTAACATTTAAGGTGAAATTACCTTTGGTTTTTCTGTTAATATTCTTTGCCTTGAAATAATGTTTTAAAATTAGTATACTATTTCAGCTTTCTTTTGCTTGAAATTAACATTTTTTAATGTTTTCCTTCTTTTTTCCTTATAGTCAACAGCATTATCTTAATGAAAATAAAATGCTAGTAGGCTGATAATATTGGGTGTTACTTTTTCATCAGATCTTATTTTTCTGCCTTTTCTTTAAGGTGTGAATGACATTTATATTTAATGTTATTATTTATAATGCTGGGTTTAGTCTAGCAATTGTTATATACACCATATTGTTCTAAATGTAATTGTTCAAATTTTTTTCTATTTCTGATGTTGATTTTAGGATATGAGTTATTTTAATGATTCTATATACTCTGTCCATACTGTCAACTCCAGGTGTTAATCTCAGGGAGTGCACCAGGGTCTGTTTGCATTTCCCTTTGCTGACTCATGCTTGAGATATTCTCTCAAGTATGCTGAAACACCCATAGAAATAATCTCTTTTTTTTCCACAGCTCCCAGGAAGCGGGGCCCTTCCTTGCCTAATTAACAATGCCTTAGCAACAATTTATTTGTATATTTTGTTCATTTTGATCAGAGAGGAGAATTAATCTTGATAGGAGATAAGTATAGTCCCTGTTACTCTGTCTTGATTAAGAAAAAAACATAGTTTAATTTTATGCAGCTTTATCATATTTTGGCAAGTATAGGATTGTAGGTAAAGAATCTCAAAAGTAGCCGGGCTCGGTGGCTCAGCCTGTAATCCCGCGCCTTTGGGAGGCTGAGGTGAGTGGATTGCCTGAGCCCGCGGGTTCGAGACCCGCCCGGGCAGGCGAGACCTCATTTCTACAATAAATCAAAAAATCAATCGGGCATGGTAGTGCATGCCTGTAATTCCGACTACTCGGAAGGCTGAGGCGGAAGGATCACCGGAGCCCAGCAGGTGAGGCTGCGGTGGCCGGGAGCGGCCACTGCACTCCAGTCTGGGTGACCGAGTGAGACTC
>NW_007137907.1:0-10544 GCF_000164805.1 Carlito syrichta | reverse complement strand
GAGGTCATCATGCTACTCACAAGCAGTGTGCAACTTAAACTGAAATGACAGAAATGGTCTTAACATTTCATAATCCATCCTTTATTGTTAACCTACCTGCCATGATTCAAGTGAGTTTCTTTCTTCAAAAGTTGAAGAGCATTTTGCTTTGTTTTATTAACTCTTTTTAATGAACTCTAAGTTTTTAAAACCAGGTTTTATAAACATCTTCTAGTTGATGCATTGAGGTTACTTACATTTAAAGTAATTAATGGTATGCTGATGATTAAATTTGCCACATTATTGTCTATTGGGGGAAGGATATTCATTCTGTGGTTGGTGGTGCTGTTGCTGATACTGATGTTTCCGTTCCTCCATTTCCTCTTTTTTGTTTTTCTTTGTCCACTTATCTTCTGATGGACTGTTACATTGTTTCCACATCTTGTCAATTGATATTTCTATTGCAAGATAATGTTTCTGGCAGGGTACAGTAGCTCAAGCCTGTAATCCCAGCACATTGGGAGGCCGAGGTGAGAGGATTGCTTGAACCAGGGGTCCAAGACTAGCCTAGGCAACTAGGTGAGACTTTGTCTCTACAATAAATCAAAAATTAACCAGGTGTGGTGGTACGTGCCTGTAGTTCTGGCTATTTGCAAGGCTGAGGCAGAAGGATCACTTGAACCCAGAGGTCAAGGCTGCAGTGGCCATGAGCGTGCCACTGCAGTCCAGTCTGAGCAACAGAGTGAGACTCCAAACTCAAAAAAAATTTTTTTTAATTTTATTTATATGCATGTAGATATCCAGTTTTTCCAACACTATTTGTTAAACAGACTATCTTTCCTTCACTCTGTATTCTAGGCATCCTTATTATTAGTTGACCACATATGCATAGATTGTTCCACTGGTGTACAAGCATGTCTGTATGCTCATGCCATACTGTTTTATTTATATTTACATTTACAATAACAGAAGGAATGTTTTATTTACTGTAGCTTTGTAGCTTTCAGGAAGTATGTTGTCTCCAGCTTTGTTCTTTTTTCTCAAGGTTGTTTTGGCATTCATGTTCTCCTGTTCTCTATGTAGATTTAATTTATTCCTGTAAAAAACAATGCCTCCTAGGTTTTGCTTCCGATGGTACTTATATGTAGATTGCTTTGGGTACTATAGATGTTTTAACAATATTAAATCTTGTAATTTTTGAGCTGCATTCCCTTCCATTTGTTTGTGTCTTACCCATCTTATTCAAAATTTTGTACTGTTCATTGTGTAATTCTCCCACTGCCTTAGTTTATTCCTAAGTATTCTATTCCTTTTAATGTTATTGAAAATAAGATTCAGACAGGCTTGGTGGCCCTGCCTGAAATGCCAGCACTTTGGGAGGCCGAGGGGAGTAGAATGCCTGAGCCTATAGATTCGAGATCAGCTCAGGCAACTTGGCGAGACCTAGTCTCTACAATAAAATTTAAATTAGCCAGGCGTGGTAGTTCCTGCCTGTAATTCCACTACTTGGAAGGCTGAGTTGGAAAGATTGCTGGAACCCAGCAGGTCGATGATGCTGCAGTGGCCATGAAGGTGTTCATGCACCCCAGCCTGTGCGACAGAGTGAGACTCCAACTCAAAAGAAAAAAAAAAACAACAAAGAAAATGGGATTGTTTTCTAATTTCATTTTCAAGTTTTTTGTGTAAAAAGTACATCTGATTTTTTTATGTTTACTGAGTGTCTTATAACTTTCTGAATTCATTTTGAATTCTATCATTTTTGGGGATGGAAGCTGAATAGGCTATAAATATATAACATATATATGAAAATATAAATATATATATATATATATATATATATATATATATATATATATGACCATGTCACTTCCAGAGTAGTCTTATTTTTTTATTATAATACGCATCAATTTTATTTCTTTTTTCTTGTTTAATTTTTCAGGTTAGAACTTTCAGTACTATGATGAATATTGGTTGGAGAGCGGGCATGACTGTTGAGTTCCCAATCTTAATGCAAACAATTTTAGCCTTTCACTATTTATTATGATGCCAGCTGTCAGCTTTACTATAGAATCTTTATTGTCTTGTGGTACCTTTCTATATTGGCTTTTAAAAAATTATCATCAAAGTCTGTGAATTCTGTGAAAAGTTTCTTCTGCAGCTATTGAAATCAGCATGTCATTTTTAGTCTTATTAATGTAGTCACTCTCAAAATTGATTTGTACAGTTGAGACATTCTTGTATACCAGAGATAAATCCCAATTGATCATGGAGTATGTTGCTTTTAATATTTCAACGTGCTACTGGATTCAGTTTGTTGGCATTTTATTGAAGATGCTTAATCTGTATTGTAGCATAATGGTCTGGGCTTGGTATCTGGGTTCTGGTAGTTCTATAACATGCATTCCAAATATTTCTTTTTATTCAATTTTTGAAAGAGTTTGAAACATTAGCATGTGTTCTTTAAATGTTTGATACATTTACCAGTGAAGCCAATTACAAATTGGCTTTTCTTTGTTGAGAAAATCCTTGGCTTTTTTGTGCTGAGAAGCTTTTATTATGGATTCAATCCCCTACTAGTTTAGGATTGCTCAGATTTTCTATTTTTTTTATGATTTTGTCTTTTTAGGTTGTATGTTTCTTAGATTTTAACCATTTCTTCTAGATTGTCCAGGGTTTGGCCTTATCCTTATTCAGAGTAGCCTCCTATATTTTAAATTTCTGTTACATTGATGGTAATATCTTTGGTTTATTTTAGATTCTATTTATTTGTGTCTTCATTCTTTTTTTTTCTGTTCTAAGAGTAGTTATTTTTGATTATCTGTTCAGTAAACCTCTTCTTTGCTTTTCTTGATTTTTTACTGTTACATCAATCTAAATTTACTTTTTTTATGCTCCAATCTTTGCAAAAATTGCCTTCTGAATTTCTCATGAAGAGAATTTCCCCATGAATTGTTGCTGCATAAATGTGCTTGTGGAAGTAATAAAGGTCCAGGCTTCTCACTCTGCATGTTGGTGACTTGACTTTCCATCAATTGAACATTGACTATTAGAACGACCTTGCATTTCTGAGATAATTCTCACTAGAAAATGTTGTGTTATCCTTTATACATATAGAAGGATGAGGGTTTCTAATAATTGATTTGAATTTTGGCATCCATGTTAATGGATATTGTTCAGCAGTTTTTTTTCTTACAATATTATTTTTCAGGTTTGGGGTCACATTAATATTGGTTTTATACTCTTAAAAGTGTATTTTTACTTTTCAATTTTGTGAGAAATTTTACATAGAATTTATGTTATTTATTCTTTAAATGTTCAGTAACATTCTCCAGTGAGGTTACACATACTTGGAATTATATTGATGTAGAGGTTTTTAATTACAATTTTAATAGTTTAGTTTCTGTCAAAATAATGTTGTTATATACACTTCTAAAATATTCATAGTTTTTATTTCTCAATACATTTTCAACCTCATCTCAGTTTTTCAATTTAGTGTCATAAAGTTGTTCATACAATTACATTGATATCTTAAAAGATCTGTTGTGTTAATACCTTCCTTGCTTTTGATCTAGGTGATTTGTGTGTGTGTGTGTGTATGTGTTTAAATGTGTTTCCAATTGTTCTTAGTAGATATCTATCCTTTTTTTTTTTTAACTTAAAAAATATTTTCAAAGCCAAGCTCGGTGGCTCAGCCTGTAATCCCGCGCCTTTGGGAGGCTGAGGTGAGTGGATTGCCTGAGACCGTGGGTTCGAGACCCGCCTGGGCAGAGAGATCTCATCTCTACAATAAATCAAAAAATCAGCTGGGCATGGTAGTGCATGCCTATAATTCTGGCTACTTGGAAGGCTGAGGTGGAAGGATTGCTGGAGCCCAGCAGGTCGAGGCTGTGGTGGCCGAGAGCAGCCGCTGCACTCCAGTCTGGGTGACAGAGTGAGACTACAACTCAAAAAAAAAAAAAAATTCAAATTTTTTGTTTCTTTAGAAGCATTATTTAGAATATGTGTTTCCAAATATTTGAAGATTGGACAGAGGTTTTCCTGATATGGCTCTAATTCAATTGATCAAATGATATTTTGTATTGTTCAAATCTTCTTACTTTTAAAAGCATTTAAATTTCTCATGATTAATTTAAATTTGAGTGTATGAGATCATTTTTCATGGTTCAGAATATAATCTATTTTGATCCACGGCTTGTATCATATGGAGTATTCCAGAAATATCAATTAAATCATGTTAGTTGATAATGTTGCCCAAAACTTTTCTATCTTTTCTGATTTTATTTCTAGTTCGATTCACTATTGAAATAGTAAAATCTTACTGTAATTGTAAAATTTTCTATGTCTTCTGGGAGTTCAACTAAGCTTTGCCTCATCTATTTTGAGGTGTTCTTAGCATAAACATTAAAATTGTGTACTCTTGATGAATTAACATTTAAGGTGAAATTACCTTTGGTTTTTCTGTTAATATTCTTTGCCTTGAAATAATGTTTTAAAATTAGTATACTATTTCAGCTTTCTTTTGCTTGAAATTAACATTTTTTAATGTTTTCCTTCTTTTTTCCTTATAGTCAACAGCATTATCTTAATGAAAATAAAATGCTAGTAGGCTGATAATATTGGGTGTTACTTTTTCATCAGATCTTATTTTTCTGCCTTTTCTTTAAGGTGTGAATGACATTTATATTTAATGTTATTATTTATAATGCTGGGTTTAGTCTAGCAATTGTTATATACACCATATTGTTCTAAATGTAATTGTTCAAATTTTTTTCTATTTCTGATGTTGATTTTAGGATATGAGTTATTTTAATGATTCTATATACTCTGTCCATACTGTCAACTCCAGGTGTTAATCTCAGGGAGTGCACCAGGGTCTGTTTGCATTTCCCTTTGCTGACTCATGCTTGAGATATTCTCTCAAGTATGCTGAAACACCCATAGAAATAATCTCTTTTTTTTCCACAGCTCCCAGGAAGCGGGGCCCTTCCTTGCCTAATTAACAATGCCTTAGCAACAATTTATTTGTATATTTTGTTCATTTTGATCAGAGAGGAGAATTAATCTTGATAGGAGATAAGTATAGTCCCTGTTACTCTGTCTTGATTAAGAAAAAAACATAGTTTAATTTTATGCAGCTTTATCATATTTTGGCAAGTATAGGATTGTAGGTAAAGAATCTCAAAAGTAGCCGGGCTCGGTGGCTCAGCCTGTAATCCCGCGCCTTTCGGAGGCTGAGGTGAGTGGATTGCCTGAGCCCGCGGGTTCGAGACCCGCCCGGGCAGGCGAGACCTCATTTCTACAATAAATCAAAAAATCAATCGGGCATGGTAGTGCATGCCTGTAATTCCGACTACTCGGAAGGCTGAGGCGGAAGGATCACCGGAGCCCAGCAGGTGAGGCTGCGGTGGCCGGGAGCGGCCACTGCACTCCAGTCTGGGTGACCGAGTGAGACTCCAACTCAAAACAAACAAACAAAAAAAACCAAAAAAAAACCCCCCCCAAAAACAAACAAAAGAATCTCAAAAGTTATCATATTACCATGTCTATTTCTAAATAACCTCAGTTGATATTAACAAGCATTCAGGAATATCAAAAGTTGCCTCAAAAGGGTGATTTTAAAACCTCACAAAGATCCCATTTATTTTAATAAGGTTAACCCTTAACTACCTCCTACTTTGCTTCTCACAACAGTAAGCTAATGGGACCTGCACAAATATTTCAACAAAATAAACATTATTGATATGTTAGAAAAAAGCAATATGCACAAAGTTTGTGTTGTTTTATGATGACCCTTCAAAGTTAAACTGCTGCCTCATTCACATCTGACACATGCAAATGTTTGAAGTATTTTATAAAAATTAATGTGATTGTTATATAAGAGTTTTATAAATATACACACAAATAAAATGGATTTTAATCGCATGTGTTAACAGAGCATTATAATGAAGAAGCTCCTATTGACCGTTATTATACTATAACACATAAATGTTACTAGTATCATGTGAAAATGTTATATAAGGTTTTAGTAGAAACTGATATTGAGTTTAGTATATTCAGTAGCGTGAAACCAGTATTTTAATGGATACGAGAGTTCTCTATTGTACCTTTCATAAATAGTCAAGAGTACTTTCAAAAATTGTCATTAGGTGTCAGTAAATCTTTCCGTAACCTATTTGGTCTGATTAATGCACCCCAAATATTGAGCTGTTGTAATTAATGTAAAGGAGTGGTATATTATTTTCAATGTGCTGATTAGTTGCTATATGTTAAAAATACCACCAACCAAATAATATGCCTACAAGGGACATACGTCCTATACTTCTGTGATTTTATTTATGCATGCATTATGCATCAAGTGCAAAGAGAGTCGTTTTGTAACATCCACACCTGGTTGTGTATCCTGGTCCTACAACTTTCTGAGTGAGATAAAAGAAACTTCATTGTCCTCTCTACCTAGCCACTCTCCTCCTTAAAAATATGGAGTTTTAACTGAATGCATACTATGAGTATCTGGTGAAATGAGACATGCAAAATCAGTTTCTGAAATTTCGCATATATACGTAATGTTCACACTTTTCTGTTGTAATAAATACAAATTGTCATTCTAAGAGCCTCTGGCAAGACTCTGGTGTGGCTGATGAAGGAAAGCAGTGCTGACTGCTATGTATCAGGCCCTCGTGAAGGCCTACCATGTGTCAACTCCCTAATACTTACCGGTGTGGCCCTGGGTGGTGTACCTTACCTCATGTTTTTGGTCCTTTATCTCAACCTCCATTGTGTAACTTGGTTAGAAAGTTAGATTATGGGCAAATATAAAAATCAATACAAATTAGGAAGTCAGATTATGGGCAAATATAAAAATCAATACATGCAAAGTAACCATTAGATTGGCTCAGAGATGCAGGACATATCGAAACAGAGGTTTATAATATTTATTTGGAGTGGAAGATTTTCTGATTGGCAGTTGGTTTATACAGTTCATCTTTGTCTAAAGATTTACATAGTTGAAAGGAATGCTGAAACAGAAACAACAGGGTTGTGGGAGCCAAGGCCCTGTTATGTACATGATGTCTCAGGGGTGGCAGCCCTCAGAGGCCAGGTGATACTATACCTCAGTCAGGTTAAAATTTGATATCTTATTGCCACAAAAAAGTGTGTTTAGTCAGTCTAATGATCTCTATTTTAATGTTAATGCCAGTCATTTGAGTGCAAACTCCAAAAGGAAGAGAGTATAAGAAGTATGTTCAACCTCTCTTCTGTCATGGCCTGGAATTTAGTGTTTCAGTTTTCTCTGAAATCCCTTTAGCCAAAAGAGATGGTCTTTTCAGTTGATTGGAGGCTTAATATTATTTTTGGTTTATTCCAGATTGTCATCTCTGACACTCTAATTTCAAACAGAGACTCAGGGCTCAAATTCTTCACTAAACATCTGAAGTCACAAAGGTACCTAGTTCTACCTCCTAGTCCCTGGAAATAGAATATTTTGTGTATGTCTGGTGAAAAACACATTAGACCACATGCATGTCATATCTTTCTCTGCAGTTGGGTAAAAGAGCAAAAACGTGAGAAAAGGCAGATTAATAAGAACTAAAGTTGTGAATACATAGCCTCTGGGAAAGTTAAGGGGTCAATAAGTCATATCAATAAGGGAAAGAAGAGTCCCTGCAAACAGCAGTGACCATTCTCCCAGTCTCAAGACTAGAGAGATCTTGCCCAGAGCTTTTGTCATCCAGGTGAACAGTCAAGCCAGAGAAGGCCCAGCATATTGTACGTGCAGGTCTCTTCAACTCTCCATTGTAGAGTGTCTCAAATTCAGAGTATTCTAAGTGAACTGGTCTGCCCCATGGTCTCCCATAGAAACACACATACACTCATATGCAAGTGCACACACAACTCTTGAGATTTGGGGCCTCTGACTTATGTAATTAGGGCAGGTTAAGTATGCCTAAAAGGACTTAGGTTCCTTTTTCATGGACTAATGTCCTACTGTTGAAACCAAATATGCACAGAGACTTTCTCATTATTTAATGTGATCCTTAAGTGGAGTCATCCATGGAATGCTGTCTCCTGAGGTTCTTAGCAGGTGTCATAGTGCCTTGGTGACTGTTTTTCTTCTTTATATCACAGGCATCATTGTTCTGACCAGGTATCTCCAAATAGTTGATCAACCATGCTGGCTACTCTAAAGTCACAAGGGAACACCCTGGCTGGATGGATCCCTGGTGTCTGTACTCAAAGGAAGACTAGATGGCTTCCCACAAATCCATAGTCCTATTCTCAACTGCACCACTTGTGATGAGCAATGGGGTCTCAGGTGCTCTGTGTGAATGGGGGACCACATCTGAATACAAGGGGAGATGTGACCTGACAGCTATGGAAGGAGAGGTGGTATCTAAAGTCCTGGAGCCAAAGGTTAGCTTGGATAATGATGTGGGCAAGGTGCTGCTCACTAGAGCAGAAGTCACTTGAGGAACCATGATAGGAAGTCTTATCAAAACGGAGCTGGGGAGAAAGGGTTCTTGCTCTTGCCCATTGCACATCCTAAATTTGGGCTAACTGGTAGTTTTCTAGGCAAAGGGATGGTAAAAACATGGAGTGAGACAGGAGAAAAATGTAGGTGGGCAGATGCAGGCTGACGACTATTCAGGAGTCCACTGCACCACTAAAAATTTTTGGATTGGAGAAAGTGTGAATGCATGCTCCCTGACGCTGGGGGTAGATCTGAAAGTCACATTTTGAAACAGGAGTACTGTCAATGCAAATAACACCAGGATCTGAAATGGGGTATAAGGTGAAGTGAGAAGATCTGTTAGCTGATTGACTAGAAATGACTCAGTGGAATTCATTGCTTGCCAGGGTAACAAGGGTCATAGAGGAATATATTGGATGAAGGATGAGGAAGGAAAAAAAAGCATGGGAATCTCCACACATGACTTCCTGGGACCTCTTTTTGCAGGACTGAGACTTGTGGAGAAGGGCATACGGCTAGAAGTGTGAGACATTTGCATTGTGCTCGCCTCTATCCCACCACAGCTGCAGTGGAATTGGCAGCAGCAGGAGCAGTGGTTTTGCACTGGCAGCTCTGGGTGGGGAAGAGCTCCTTGGTGGAATGCATGGGGCTTGTTGTCCTGCATCTTCTTCGCAGGCATCAGCAACATTAGCCAGCCTGGAGAGCTAGATACTCTGGCATTTCCCTGGAGAACTTCAGCTACAAGGAGAAGCCTGGGCCTGGGTCCATGAGGATGGTTGCATCAGTCCCAAGAGGTGGGACTTCACCAGAAGAGCTGTGTCCACTGGGATCTGTATGTTGTTCCCAGAAGGAACTCACTGAAGACACTTGGGCCTTCTGACTCAAATTCTTTTTTCAGTATGGGCTGGGAGGTTTCCCTCCAGAAGCACAGGACTGAGCTTCAAGGAGGAGAGTTGTCACTGGGTCTCTAGGGGCCGAGATGTCAACGACACCTTCTCCTTCTTGGGGTGGATCCTTTCTTTACCTCCTGTTCTTTGGTCTCATTCTGATCCTCCTCTTTCCTCATCTTTTTGGGTGGTCTTGGGCCCTCCCTTTGATCTCCTCGGGGAGTCTGGACGGTACCAATTCCATAGGACTGACAACCTGTTCTGGTGGGGAAGGCAGGAGGGTATACTTGCGACTGAGAGGAGAGATCCCGGCAGAGATCAAGTGTCTGTACTTCAGTGACTTCTCTGCTGACAGTGCGGGTTTCTTCTCTGGGCTTGACTCCAGGATTCAGGCGGTGGGGTCCCCAGTGTGGAGCTTGTGGCCTGTGGGACAGGACACCCCTCTTACGGGGCGATGTAGAGTCTAGGAGGTGGAGTCATACGACCCCCATGTGGGCTCAGCAGCCTGAGAGAAGGAAAAGGACGATGGGCAAGCTCAAGAGCCGCCAGTTGGCCCTGGCCAGGCGGGGCTGCCCCGCGGAAGGCGGGGACGGGTGGGATGCGGCGCCGCCGGCATCACCGGCGGGTCCAGAAAACCAATTTAGCGAGAAAGAAACTGAGTAAGTTGCCCATGGCGGGCACGCTGTGCGGCCTGCGATCGCCAGAAAAGAGTCAGCCGCAGAGACGAGCCCCCGAGCGACCAGCTCCTCTCTCAGCCAAGCACACACCGGCCAGCCCGCGCCTGTGACGTCTCAATGGGGCTCGTGACAGAGACGTGGCGCGTCAGGGCGGGCGCGTGGGCCCAGCGGGCACCACGAAGAGGCGACAACTGGCACAGCGCGAGGCCCCGCCAACCACTGGCGCAGGTCCACATTCTAGTGCTGCGGAACCTCCTAGCTCTGCTTGCAGCGGATTGGCTCCAGAGGGGCCTCTCGGTGGGGGTAGGGGGAGAGGGAGGGGAGCCGGGAGGGCGTCCGCCTTGGGCACTCAGTGGCTGAGGATCCTTGGCCTTGTCCTTCGGGTCGAGGGGGAAGGGGGGAGCAAAGCCGCCTCACACTCAGTCAAGGAGGAGCAACCCAGGTCTTCCAGACTTCCCCAGGACCTCTCCCATCTCCTCGGCTGCCCTGGTCGCGAGGGTCACGAGCCCAGCTGCGAGGGGTTCCCAGGAG
>NW_007137906.1:0-7245 GCF_000164805.1 Carlito syrichta | reverse complement strand
GGACTCTCTACACCACCCCTGCTCTTCTAATACCACTATGTCCCCTACCTTGAAAACCACTCACAGTAATCCAAAAAACAGGGAGAAACTGACCATTGGCTTCCACTTTCATTTAATTCACTCAACCAATATGACAAGCACTCTTCTGAGGGTGAGGCATGCATCAGTGGACATAAAAGCTCCTTGCCCCAGGGTGCTTACTATCCCACAGGGAGGAGGCAGCCAATGCCAATAACAAAAACGAATCATTAACTTATGAATTAATTCGAAGATGAGAGGAGCTACAGGAAAAGTAAAATATCGGAGACTGAGCACAATTGCTCATGCCTGTAATCCCAGCACTTTGGGAGGCCGAGGTGGGAGGGCCACTTGAGCTAAGGAGTTTGAGACCAGCCTGGGCAACATAGTGAGACCTCATCTCTACAAAAAATAAAAGAATTAGCCAGGTGGGGTGGCACATGTCTGTAATCCCAGCTAAGGCTGCAGTGAGCCACGACTGTTCCACTGCACTCCAACCTGGGTGACAGACTGAGACGCTGACTCAACAACAAGAAAAAAAGTGTAAGAGAAACAGGAGTGTGTGGGACAGAGAACAGTTGCATACTTGTTATTTTTCAATATTCCTCATTCATGTATCCAACAGACTTTATTATCTTTTAAGCACAAAACGATAGGGGAGTGGGTAAAACTATAAAGATGACTTTATCCCTGCATTCAACAAGTCATTCTTGAGGTTGGGATGGGTTCATACATCCTTTTACAAATGGGAGAACATGATGAGTGCTGTGTTAAGAGGAGTAAGAAATCCAGAGGGGAGACTTCAGCAGAGAAGGTCAAGAATCAAGTGCCAGGGAAGACAGTATGTGAGTCATTCCTTCTTTGAAGAATGAGCTGGGCTTGAATCAGAAGGAGGCAATGAGGACCCACCCAAGGGTTCTGGATAAGAACACAGCCAAAATCCTGCTTTAGGAAAAATAATCTGGCGGTACTATAAAAGATGGATCAGGAAAGAAAATCACCAGAGCCATAGGGCAAATGCAGAAAACCCAGAGGCAGAACACATTGCCATTCAGGGAGAGAAGAGAAACAACATTTTCCACAATTAAAACTGTTGTATCATAAAAATCATTTTAATTTCATTCCACAGTGCGCTCCAAAGAGGCAGCCAAGAAACAACTGCAGCCATGTTCATCAAAATGAAAATTTAATGTTAAATCCTACTGTTCGCTGGCAGGGTAAACACCCCAGTCAGAGGATTCAGAATGATTTTCAAAGCCATAAAGTGTAAGGAACCAATGCAGATTTTTGAGTTTATGTCTTAAAAATTTTTAATCCACTGAACTGTGTACCTGCTTAAGGCAAAATAAGATTCACAAAAATTATCTACAAATAAAATCTAATATAACCACTTAAGATATCCTAGAATAGGTCACTAATAGAAATACTACATTAAAGATTTCATAAAGTAAATAATTTTTGTGACATAATTATCCTGTTGCTTAACTACTATGTATGACACTCTAAAATTTATATATTTAGCTCAATGTTGTAATAGCAAGAAGTGTAAAAACTGTGTATTAAATTCCAAAATATGTGAATGCCACCCTGAAATATCCCCACATTTAGTATGCTCTGGGGATATACTTTCTTTGCCTGGCTTGACCTTGATCCTCTCACATCACGACTTACACACTCCTTACAATCATTTTCAACACTAGGATAACCAAAATCCATGAAACCTTCAAAGGCAGTTTGCCTTTTAAAAACATCTCATAGCCGGGCTCCGTGGCTCAGCCGGTAATCCCGGACCTTTGGGAGGCTGATGTGAGTGGATTGCCTGAGCCCGCAGGTTCGAGACCCGCCTGGGAAGTGAGACCTCATCTCTACATATAAATAAAAAAAAAAAATCAGCCGGGCATGGTAGAGCGCACCTGTAATTCCGGCTACTTGGAAGGCTGAGGCGGAAGGATCGCTGGAGCCCAGCAGGTCGAGGCTGCGGTGGCCGGAAGCGGCCACTGCAATCCAGTCTTGGCACAGAGTGAGACTCCAACTCAAAAAACAACAATAACAACAAAAAATACATCCCATTTTACTCTTTTTTCTATTCTTGGCTTCTGGGCCAACAGATCTCCCCAGCCACTTTTCTGATCTCTCCCTGTCACTATCTCTCAGTGTTTTCCCCTTTACATTAGCATAACTGAAGGAGCTAATCAGGGCTCCAACCTTACCTGTTCACCCTTTTGAGCTCTCCTTTACAATCTTACACTCATCATTCTAGGATTCAGTTCCTTGTAGACAACTCCTAAATCCAAGTTCCCCGTTGCTGACTTCCATGTCGAAGGCCTATTCTGGACTTTCATTTCCTACACATTTCTAACTTGATGCCCCCTGATCCTATCATTAGGCATCACACATTCATTCAATACACTTATTGAAGACTAACTTTCTCTAGGTCCTGATGATAGAGAAGGAAACCAAGTACCTGCCCTTTTGGCTGGGGGTTTTATCTTGTTTTTGATTCTCCGAATTTATTTCAATACTGCTGCAGATAACATTTTTAAAATTAAAAACAGTGTTGGTCAGCTTATTCTTCTGCTCACCTGCCTTCAATGGCACACATTCAAACACAATGGGGCCCTAGGCTTGAAGTTCGCAATGATCTAGTTCCAAAGAATCTACCACCTTATGCCACCCTATCCCCCTCGCAACCTACCGAAAGCCCAAAAGAACTGTTCTTTGTTCAAATAAGCCACACTCTCACTGACCTGAGCCCTCTGACCATTTTGCTTCCTGAGGGTTTATTTCCTTTCTCTTTCTACTTGTTCTTGAAGACCATCTCAATGCCAGCTGCATGATATCTTCCTGATTTTTTATCCTAATCCTAATCTACTCATTGAAATTGCATTGATTGAATAGCTTCACTTATATACTATGCTAAATTCATCCATTTGTTTTACAGCTATGAGCACAAGGAAATGAGATCAACTTTTTGGTATGTATGCAATATTTAAGTCCATTTAATAAGGATAATTTATCACTGAAGATTTCAAGTATTTTCTTTTTCCCTTTTAAATCGGCCTAAAATTCATCAGGAAGGAGAAACATGGTTGTTGGAGGTAAGGAACAAAGATATTCAAGACCATACATGCTGGATGAGATCCCCTCTAGCCATCCTATCTTACTGGTGCCCACAGCAATATCATTCAACAGCCCAGACTCACATTGCCTTGTGGTTTTGTCTTACTCTTCTTATATTTTAATAGAATATGTTTATCTTTATTTAGAATATTTTCTCCTATGGACACTGAATCTTACTTTTTTATGCTGCTTGTAACTATTTTAGCTTTATTCAACTTGTCATTAAATTCCTTATAGTTGAATGTATCTGGATTCTTGCATAAGTGTAGTGTTTTTACTTGTGAATTACTTAGGATGCCTCTGAATCAATTCAGGTAGTTATAGAACATCTGTCACAGCAGAATCCAAATCTCTATTAAATATTTTATTTTTAAACATGAATACAAAATGTAAGTATACTCAGGTGACTAAATATAATGTGCTGATAGTAAACTTGTTAGCTAACTACTGTTGAGTTTTCTCTTAAGATTGGAATGAATCCAGAGATCAAAACAGACATATATACAAGTTGGGTTTTTGTTTGTTTCTTGCCATTCTCACGTCACACAGAACAAAGAAAAGAAAAAGCCATTATTCTTGATTTTAGATTATGCTCTAAGTTGTGTCATGATTTTTGTGATAGCAAATTAAAGTGTTTTTTATTTTCCATATTAGTGCTCCTTTGTTCTTTTTTTTAAAATTTATTTATTATTTGTTTCACACCAGAGGAACTGGCTCAGTCGGCAATTTCAAGCTGTATCTCCACAGAAAGTATGTGCTTTACATAGAAAATACATAATCAATTTTTGTTTTAGAATTTTTTTGCTAACCTATTCCATATTATTCTAATTTTAGTATATGTACAGTCAAAGCAAGCACAATATAATCGTATATTACAGATTTTCTTTTTAATTTATTGCTTTTATTCCTGATTAGCTTGGTTTCTTCTCAGCAATGTAACAGAGCTCTGTCTGGGATGGACACTCATATATTTGTTGACTGACTAATAAGGCCCCATTGAAGTAACTTGATTTATTAATACATTTGCAAGGAGAAAGAAGAGTGACTGAACTTGGTATTATCTTATTCTGTCATGGACATAAACTATTCCTTATGTCATAGCTAAATCTAACAACAATGGGTATATTAGTAACTTCTATGACTTCTGTGTTGGTACTTATTACAAATCTAATTTAACAGTAGTTCATCATTTTATTTTATCAATATCAAAAAGAATGCCAGCCAAATGTAATATTGTGCTTAGATTTTCTCATTGTTTATAAATAATGTGTCACTACATGGTAATTATGTGCTAACTTGACTGACCTTATGATCCTTTCACGAAGAAAGGAAACCGAGTCAAGTTAAATATTCAAACCTCTGCATTCTCTTACAATGTAAGCATTTCTTAAAACACCTTTAATGGCAGAGGCTGACTATCAAATAAGTTTCCTCTTCTTCTCTGGCACACAGTTGACAATGATGCTCTACTGCCTTTGTAGTTAAGTGTGGCCATGTCCCTGAGCTCTCGCCAATGGTGTATGAGAACAAATGACATTTTCCACTTCCTCTGTTAGCCTTTCCCATGAAATCTGCTCATAAGTCATCCTCTGTGCTCTTCCTTGGCCAATGGCTAAATATTGATTCTCAGGAATACCTTGGAACAAGCTGAAGATAGCTGAACTGACAGCAGACTGGGCTCCTTAATTAATACATATTGAAACAAAGCACCTACCCATGCCCCAACCACACTGAGCTGTTAGGTGAGAACCACCTTTCTATTGGATATGATGCCAGTGATGTGGTGCAGTCCTCCTTTTCTGTCACAGTATTTACCCTACCTGACTTAAACATTTATATATTCATCCCTCAAAACCAGCACTCTCCTGATTATAATGATCACAAAGGTTACGTTAGATATGTAAAACTTAACTTTGTAAAGGTAGCATAGACTGAAATATTCCATTCTTCATTCTTTAGTTACATTTGATTCCATAAACTAAAGAATGCAATTAAATACAATTTAATAAGCACCCTCAAACATTGTCAATGGATGAGGTTCTAGTTGCTTTATTGTCTTTCAAGCAAACAAGAAATATTTACTGTGAGAAAAGAACAAGACATTCTGGTAATATTTCTCTGTCCCTAAAAATTACAATCCAAGTAACATCCTTAGTAAAGAAAAGGTTTGTGGGGAAAAGAAGTGAAGAGGTGATGTCACAGTAAATTGCTGTAGAACAATGAAAGAGCAATTGTGAAATCAAAAAATGATAATGTTGTCTGTAGTGAAATGGCAGCAAAGTGTCCCAGAGAGGAAGTCAGAAAAGAGGAAGAGAACCCTGAAATGTATAACTAATTGGCAACCAACTACTGGGAGAAATTATGAAGTGATGGCTGTGCCCCTGCAGCACTATACTCATTCACTTCAGCTGCACAGCCCATTTCTAGGAACCGTCATTTTGTGGTTACCTTGCAGTACAGAGAAAGGCTTTGGAAAAACAACCACAGGCAGTAACAGTGTCATCTGAGCTCAGTTGTTGTTGTATTGTAATCACTTCTGAAAAAGGAGAACATATTTGCTTGTCTCAGAGCCAACTGTCTCATGTGTATGTGATGACAGAAACTTGCAGCCTTGAGGAAGACCGTGGTTCTGACCTCAGTCTGCACGTTCAGTGTAACCCTCTGGAGACTTGTAAAAACTTCACTGCAGGCATGGGGAGGATAAGATCCCACACCGGAGCAAGGAAAACAGACTCTTTGGGGTTGGGCCCAGGATCCTGTTCTGGAGTCTTTGGGTGTCCTAATGATTAACCAGGGTCCACAGATGCTTAGAAAGTATCAGTTGTACTTTAAGATCTCCAAATATGTTATTATTAAAATTGTCCCCAAATACCTCAGGATCACAAGATTCTCTCTGGCAAATGAACTTGTGCAGCATTTGTCTGGGTTTTTTGTTTTCTTTTTTGTGGTAATTATAAAGTTTCTTGTGCTATTTAATACTTTATGCATATACATCACATTTCTCCAATTAGACTGTGGCATTCTTAAGTAACTAAAGGACTTTTTTTGTCTTCTTTCCAGACTAGGGTCAATTATTTAGCTGGTATCAATCAACCACGGATGATGTTAATTCAACATGATCTTTTTTCACTATTTGGCTACCATAAACTGATACATTTGAATTCTTAGCTGAAATTTGAGGTATTTTTCCACCTTTTTTGGTCTTACATTTTGCAATAAAAAATAAGAAGAATTTTATTTTCTCAGACATCTCTTTGTACTTAAGCCTTTTTAAAAATAGGTTATTATTTTGGGCTAATAGGAAGCTTTCATCAAGAAAAATGTTGACATACTACAATACATGCTGAGTATCCCTTGTTCAAATGCTTGAGACCAGAGGTGTTTCTGACTTTTTTGGATTTGAAATATCTGCATTATATACTTACTGGTTCAGCATTCCTAATGCGAAAAATTAAACATCTGAAATGTTCCAATGAACATTTTTTTGAGTGTCATTTTTATCCTCAAAAGGTTTCCAATTTTGGAGTCTTTTAGATTTTGGCTTTTTGGATTAGGAATACTCAACCTGAAACTCCTTGTAGATTTTTTTTTTAATGACTCACTTGTAACTGGTAAGTGGTAGAGATTACTACACATGCACCAATATGCCATTTACACTTTCTTCTCACTAACAATTCCCTTACATGAACTGTGTGCATGGATACACAGAATACAGAAGACTGTTCCCAGTCCCCACAGAAATTAGGTATAGCAATGTAACTAAGTTATAGCCATGGGATGCGGGGAAATGTTTTGTGCAACTCTCAAAATTACCTTTAAAAAAAAATACTTAAAAACCAGAAAAGTCATTGCTTGAAGTTTAAAATTCAATAATTTTAGTATATTATAGAGTTGTACAATCATCACTACAATCTAATTTTAGAACATTTCTATCATTCCAAAAGAAACCTCATACCTGTTAACATTCATTTCCAATTCCCAAACTAGACTTAGGTAATCACGAATCTACTTTTTATATCTATAACTTTGCCTATTCTAGACATTTTATATAAGTGGAATTATAAAACATATGGTCTTTGCATTTAACTTCTTTCACTGGGCATGTTT
>NW_007137905.1:0-920 GCF_000164805.1 Carlito syrichta | reverse complement strand
AAATATACTAAATCTAGCCGGGCTCGGTGGCTTAGCCTGTAATCCCGCGCCTTTGGGAGGCTGAGGTGAGTGGATTGCCCGAGCCCGCAGGTTCGAGACCCGCCTGGGCAGCGAGACCTCATCTCTACAATAAATCAAAAAATCAGCCGGGCATGGTAGCGCATGCCTGTAATTCCGGCTACTTGGAAGGATGAGGTGGAAGGATCGCCGGAGCCCAGCAGGTCGAGGCTGTGGTGGCCGGGAGCGGCCACTGCACTCCAGTCTGGGCGACAGAGTGAGACTCCAGCTCAAAAAAAACAAAAAATATACTAAATGTAGCATAGCATCTGGTACATGGAATGAAATATTTTAGACAGGAGCGTGAGGGAGAGGGCTCAGAATCACACAGAAAACTCATTCTTTGAAAATCCATTAAACTATAGTATATAGACATTCCAATAAGTCTGATACATCCACTTTGTCCTCCAGTGCTGGACATGGAATGTAAGAGGATGCATTTGGCTTGGGCATTTATCACAGTGTGTGAAGAGATCTCACACTATAAAAGGCACACAAGGCTGAGAATGACAGAGGAAACCAGAGAAGCAGGCAGGCATCCTCTCAGGCTCCACCAGGTATCAAAGGCCAAATCACCACCAGGCATGTTTCTAGGATCGCCCCTTCTCTGGCCCCAACTCTCTGCTTTCAATAACTTAAATGAATATATGACTCCACATGGTGGGTGAGTGGCAGTGTGTGTTCTGAGAAACAGCCTAGGAACTGTAGCTAAATTTAGCTAAAATTGTGGCTAAAACATTTATTACTATAGGATTGTGGGCAAATTACTTAATTTCTTGAGCCGTGGTGTTCTCACATTTCACATGGCAGTAATACTGTAAGAAAGTTGAGATATTTTATGAAAATAAATATATGAGTGAGGA
>NW_007137904.1:0-1058 GCF_000164805.1 Carlito syrichta | reverse complement strand
GATCCTGGACTTCTAGCCTCCAGAATTGTGAGCAATAAGTGTCGGGTGTTTATAAGACACCCAGACTATGGTGGTTTTTTTAGAGCAGCCTGAACCTAGACACTCCTCATCTTAAAGTCAACCAGTCAGACACCTTAATTAAACCTGCAAAATCCCTTGTGCCAGATATATAACATAATCTGGCATAACACTGGGATACAGAGAGTGTAGACGGGCATTCCAGAATTATGCCTGTCACAGGTGTTAATACAGAAAGGAAGCCAGTTATTCCAGAATTTAAATTAAGGTACTACAGGCAAAACTTTGTGTTTATATAGCAACTTTCAGAAAGACTTCAGGGGAAAAAGGAATCAAGATCCATTTATGGAGATATGACGATATGAAAATTGTAGTTCCCTCACCTCAGATGAGTGGAAGAGTCACTAATAGTGCAATTCTGCTTCATTAACATTGAACTTGGTCAATGAACAACATACTCTACTTAGACTCCAGAGACAAATACAATCTTACAATCAGATGAACTTAATTGAGAAGTGAATGCAGTCAAAGCCTATTTGTCTGTATTTAACCATAAAGTTTTAAATAATTTGCTACAATTTCACTTGGCTTTTTAAAGTTAATTGAACATAATTACCATTGCTTTAAATAGTTTCAAAATTATTATGTTTGATCTTTTTTTTTTTTCATTAATCAGTATTTTTTATTATGGTTTTGTGGGGTACAGTTAAGGATTAGGTGTACAATGATGTTTCATTCAGGCACCCTGTAGATAAGAAGTGTTTTCCCATCCCCCGACAGATATTTGCTACTCTTAATCCCATCCCCCTCCCCCCATAGTTTCCCAGTACCATCAGTCATTTTCTCATAGTATTGCATTGGATGTACAAGGACCATTATATGAGTGAGAACATGTGATATTCGGATTTTTGTTTTTGTGAGAGGTCACTCAGTATTATAGACTCTAGTTCCATCCAGGTTGCAGCGAAATTCATGATTTTGTTCTTTTTTATGGCTGCGTAGTATTCCATCGTGTATATGTACCACATTTTATTAATCCA
>NW_007137903.1:0-758 GCF_000164805.1 Carlito syrichta | reverse complement strand
CAGGGTGTCTTAATACGGGAGAAAACAGTATCAGGGATTTGAAGCACGAATCTGGGGAACGGGAGTCCTCACGTACAGTAAACTTCATAACCTCTTGCTAAGAACGAACAAGGATTAGGGGATACACATGTCCTCGATCCTATAAACCCATAGGGCGTCTTTTTAAGGGTTAAATAAGAATCAGGGCTTTGAAACAGGAACTCGGTATTGGGAGTCATCAGATACAGGAAACTGCACAGACTCTTCCTAAGAAAGGATAAAGAATATGGTTTAAACGAGTCCTAGAGGTCAAAAACCTACTGGGTGTCTTGCGAAGGGCTCAACAAGAATCAGGATTTCGAAGCAAGAATCTGGGGAATGGGAGTCCTCATATACAGGAAACTACACAGGCTCTTGCTAAGGAAGAATAACGAATCTGTGTTACATGAGTCCTCAATCCCAAAAATGGTCAGTGCGACTTGGTTAGGCCTATAAGACTCGGACTTCGACGTCCCCATATATTTCAGAGCTGTTTCCTAGGTGCATATTTAGATTCAGTCATTCCAAAAATCCCACAACATTCTAGTCCTCTCGATAGTTTAAAGGAAAATATGGCATTAATAGTCCATTTAGTTTCTGGATCCTCTAACGACAAATTCCAGAAGAAAAGTCTCTTTTTGGGTTTTTTGAGTGGAAGCCCTGTGGTCTGGTTACTTCGTACTCCAGAAACTTCTGGTAGTTCAGCTATTCGTATTTAGGACCTTTGGTTTAGATTTTGC
>NW_007137902.1:17288-18119 GCF_000164805.1 Carlito syrichta | reverse complement strand
ATCAGAGAAGAGGAGGCAATCAGAGGTATTCAAAGCGGAAAAGAGGAAGTCAAGTTATCTCTCTATGCAGATGATATGATGGTGTACCTTGAAAACCCAAGAGAATCTGTCAAAGGTCTCCTTACATTGATAAAAGCCTTTGGCAAAGTCTCAGGATACAAAATAAATGTACAAAAGACAATCGCATTTCTCTACACCAATAATAAACAAACAGAAACCCAAATAAAACACACAGTTCCATTCACAATAGCCACAAAAAAAATGAAATACCTTGGCATCTTCCTAACCAGAGACGTGAAAGACCTTTACAATGAAAATTACAAAACACTGCTCAAAGAAATCAAAGCCGACATGAACAAGTGGAAAAATATCCCATGCTCCTGGATCGGAAGAATCAACATTGTGAAGATGTCCATCTTACCTAAGGCAATCTACAAATTCAATGCAATACCCATTAAATTACCAACAACATTCTTCTCAGACCTAGAAAAAACAACACACGGAATTCATATGGAAACACAAACATCCAAGAATAGCCAGAACAATCCTCAGCAAAAAAAAACAAAGCAGGTGGTATCACAATACCAGATTTCAAACTTTACTATAAAGCTACAATCATCAAAACAGCGTGGTATTGGTACAGGAACAGGCATATAGATCAATGGAACAGAATTGAGATTCCAGAAGCAAAACCTCAATTTCTCAACCAACTCATCTTCGACAAAGCCCCCACCACCTACCAATGGGGAGAGGAGAACCTATTCAGTAAATGGTGCTGGGAAAATTGGCTGACCACATGCAGAAGGATTGAAAACAGGACCCCTATCTATC
>NW_007137902.1:14811-16115 GCF_000164805.1 Carlito syrichta | reverse complement strand
AACAAGTAGAAAAAAATTCCATGCTCATGGATAGGAAGAATCAACATTGCTAAGATGCCTACCCTTTCCAAAGGCAACCTACTGATTCAACGCAATAGCCATTAAATTACCAACATCATTCTTCTCAGACCTGGAAATGGCAATACAGAAATTTATATGAAAACATAAACAACTACGAATAGCCAAAACAATCCTCAGCAAAAGAAACAAAGTGGGGGGTATCAACTTCCAGACTTTAAATTTTACTATGCTACAATAATCAAAATAGCCTGTTATTGGTACAGGAGCAGTAATATAGACCAATGGAACAGGATAGAGATTCTGGGCAAACCCTCAACTTCTCAGTCAACTTGTCTTCAACAGTCTCCACCAACAACCACTGGGGAGAGTAGTACCTATTCAGTAAATGGTGCTGGGAAAACTGACTGATCACATGCAGAAGATTGATTTGAGGTGCTTTGGGTATATTCCGAGAAGGATTGCTGGGTCTTATGGAAGGTCAATTTTTAGAACTTTCAGGAACTGCCACACTGTTTTCCACACAGATTGTACTAGTTTACACCTCCACCAACTGTGTAGATGTGTTCCTTTTCCCTTCTATATTCTCCAGAATCAGTTTATTTATTTATTTATTTATGAGTTATGGATGATGGCCATTCTACTAGACTTAGTGTCATTTTTTCATGTATCTTTTCATTGCCTTCTTTCAAGAAATGTCTATTCATATCATTTGCCCACTTTTTAATGGCTTTTTGGGGGTTTATTTTCAGCACTTTAGGTTTTTTATAGATCCTAGATGTTAAGCCTTTGTCAGATATAGAGTTGGCAATTTTTCCCCCCATACTGTGGGCTGTCTCTCCACTCTCATGACTGTTTCTTTTGATTTGCAGAACCTTTTCAGTTTGATGAGGTCCAATGTTGGGAGTCAGCCTTGGAGGCCCATCTGATGACAAAATCCAGGTGTGTTGAGGACCCTCAGCCACAAAGCAAGTCTGGGCAGCTGAGGCCCTTTTGTCTTTGTTGTTGATATAGCTGAAGAAATTTTGTGTAGTCGTGGAAGAAGAAGATGACATGTTTATGTGAAGAATCACAGCTAACCTGGAAATATTATGGTTTATTTTTATTTTTTTCATTATGTCACTTGGCCTTTTTTAACATATGTAAGGGTTAAATTGTAAAACACCTTAAGAATGTTTTTTTAATTTGTTTGTAAGTTATTAGATATTGTTTAAGTAAGAAATGATATAAGTATATTTACTCTTTATTTGATTTAGAATTATGTAGTTTAGTGTTTAGACAAAAGA
>NW_007137902.1:0-14487 GCF_000164805.1 Carlito syrichta | reverse complement strand
CGGGGTGGGCCCCCGCAGTCCAACTTGTCTATCTTATCTCTAATGGCATGAGCATTTGGGGTTTTGATCAGAAATTAGTTTCCAGTTCCAATTTCCATAAGGGTGTCTCCTGCATTTTCTAATGTCCTTACAGTTTGATGCTTTATGTTTAGGTATTTGATCCTTTTAGAGTTGATTTTTTTGATGTAGTGATAGGTAGGGATTTTGTTTTAATCTTCTGCATGTGGTCAGGAGTTTTCCCAGCACCACTTCCTGAATAAATTCTTCTCTGCCCAGTGGTTCTTAGGAGAGGCTTTGTCAAAGATGAGTTGGTTGAGAAGTTGAGGTTTTGCCTCTGGAGCCTCTATCCTGTTCCATTGGTCTATACGCCTGTTCTTGTATCAACACTAGGCTGTTTTGATTATTGTAGCCTTACAATAAAGTTTAAAGTCTGGAAGTGTGATAATTTCCACTTTGTTTCCTTTTTCTGAGGATTGTTTTGACTATTCATGGTCATTCATGTTGCCGTATGAATTTCTATATTGTCACTTCCAGATCTAAGAAACCTGCTGAAAATTTAATGGTGATTTATTGCATTAAATCTGTAGATTGCCTTTGATAGGATGGACACCTTAACAATGTTAATTCTTCCTGTCCATGAGTGTGGAATATTTTTCCAGTTGTTTATGTCATCTTTGATTTTTTGAGCAATGTTTTGTGGTTTTCATTGTAAAGGTCTTTCCTTACTCTGGTTAAGAAGATGTTGAGGTATTTCACATTTTGGGCTTCTATTGTGAATGAGATAGTGCTTTTTATTTGGCACTCTGCTTGTTTGTTGCTGATGTATAAGAATATGACTGTCTTTTGTACGTTATATTGTAATCTGAAACTTTGCCAAAGTCCTTAATCAGTGCAGGCAGGTTTTTGACAGATTCTCTTGGATTTTTGAAGTATAGAATCATACCATCAGCAAAGAGGGATAGCTTGACTTCCTCCTTTTCTAATTGGATACCTCTGATTTCTTTCTCTTGTCTGAGTGCTCTAGCTAGGACCTTCTACACTATGTTGAACAGAAGGGGTGAAAGTGGACAAGAACTTGTGACTAAAAAAATCAACTCTAAAAGGACCAAATACCTAAACATAAAGCATAAAATAAGATTGGCTCTCCGTTGTCATTCTGAGTTTAAATGGATTTGCCTCACTCCTTTGGAGGTAAATAAGTCTGTTTATACTTGGGACAAAGTAAGAAATCATATTCTTGGAATTTGGAACCACTCAGACTTGAGCATAGACCTAATTAAATTACACCAACAAATTCAGGACATGACAGTTGCTGAAAAGCAATCTCGGTCCACTGAATTGGCCAGTTCTATATTTAATAATTTTTCATGATTTGTTAACAAAAGATCATTGATGTCTATACTTATCAGTGTGGGCATTTGCCAAGCAGTGATTCTTTTGTTGCTGTGTTTACTCCCAATCATCTTCAGAGTATTAAAGAAGAGTGTATCTCAGCTCAATACGGAGTTTCATGGTTTTGTGCTAAAAAATAAAAAAAGGGGGAGATGTTGGAAGCCGGTGAAGGAGGCCCACTGAGCATTAGGGATCAGGGAGGTCATCGACCCTGAGACCACTAGAGTGCGTTCAGGAGCTATGACCTCATTATCTATCCCTTTTTCTTGGCATAACAGCCTTCTTTTGGCATAACAGCCTTCTGTTGGCATAACAGTCTTCTGTTAGCTCAAGCATGAAAACTCCAGACAGGGACGAACACAAGCTAACATGAGAAACTCGCTGTTCCCATTTCCCTCTGTCTGTGGTTTTGCCTTTTGTCTGGTGCAAGCCAGGACCACATCAAAGAGCCCAGGAACTGAGAGCCCAACATGACCTTTAGATAGAGCCACATTATATAAAACTGGTTTTAGTTATTTTAAGTTCCATTGACTATGTTAGGATAAAGCAAAGGAATAGATAAACTGTTTATCAATAGGAAAGTTATTTATAAGTAAACTAAGTAGAATAAAATAAAATATAGATTACAATTGACAGAATGGTATAATATTTATAGAAACTGTAATAATTCTTCTAAGGGACGTTAGTCTAGCATAGGAACTGGAAAGACAAGTTGGGTTTATTCTTTACCATGCTTGAAGAAATATCTGGTGAGTAGGGGACACCCCATGCACCTGGTTGTCTGTTTATGTGGGAGACATCTGAGTCTGAATGTGCAAATTTGGAGATAAAAACCCTCTGTACTTTTCAATAAATGGCTTTCTGTCACTCAGACAGTAGTCCAGATCCTATTTCTTTCTCCCCCTCCTTCTCATTCTTTTTACAGGTGCCAAACTAGTCTCACCTCCAAGAACCCCAGACCCTGTGGGAGCAAGACTCCAGCAATATAGGACATATATGATTAATATGAATACTATAGACATACTGTCAACTATAGACTCATCACTTTTTAGAGTACTTATTTCTGACTGCAGAAAGATATTCCTGGAGAGGAATTGAGAACAGTCTCAATAGAAAGTCGGACTTTAATATTGAAAATAATAACATTTAGCACATAGGGAGCGACACTGGAAATATACAGAAAACCTATTGAATAAATGGTCTATAAACTTTTTCCTGATGAATCTTTTGAAAAAATGAAAATCCCAATTAGGACAATCTGATTTTATCAACTGTCATGTATCAAAAAGAAAAGTTTTGTCTAATCAATTTTTATTGTAATCTTGATTTTAAAAGCAATGCTGTGCTAATAGACCGATAGCACTTTTCAATAGAAGCTTTTAAAAGAGAAGACTTAAAGAATTGGGATATTTCCGTGTATTTCCAACACAAAGAAAAGACATATTCTGATAAAATAAATGCAGATTTCCAATTCCTGTGGAAGAAGTAATTAGATAATTATAATCATAGGACATTATTTATAATGACTTGTTACTTGCTAACCAAACATCTTTCTGACATTATTTTCACCATTCAATATGAACCTTATACAAAATATGATACTGTAACCAGGAAATATTATTTTCTCTTGTACTTACTATTATTCCAATTTTCTTTCTTTTTTTTCTTTTGTATTGCTTTATTTCATTTTTCAAAACAAATTCAAGTATATTTTTCACTGTCTTAATTCTGCTCATGACATCATCATTCTAAGGCTTAATTATTAATTTGTAGAATTAGATCATTGAGTTATCATAGGATGATAGGTATAAGGAAAAGTAAAAACCAAAAATAGCTTGATTTATATATGGAAACATCTTTAAAATTGTTTCTCTAATCTTTCATTTTAAACAATATTTACTGACATTTTACCTAATTGCTATGAGACCCTCTGATTCTCTTACATTATCAAGTTGTAATTTCTTCTTGCATACTGGCATTGATTCTGATAGAAGTTCTCAGTGTTCCCCATTCAAAATTAGAATAAGATATTTAGTGACTTTTCTCAGAGTAAAACTATGCTTGAGCATCAATTTTTGATTTCCTGATTGTTTTGCAATCAAACCTTTGAAAATGGATACAAGTAGTCTGTGCTTGAAAATTCCCTCTCACATCATGGTAATATACAGAAAGCATGATCTTAAAAACCATTTTTTTGGAATTTTGCTGTAAATTCTCACGCATATGTAATATTTACATTTTTAATTCTTAAAATCAATTTTATTTTTTCTAAAATTATAAAATGAATATGTGAGTTTTGCCTAAAATAAAACTATGGAAGTCGAAAGTTAATAAACTTTCCTTTTTATACCATCCTCTTTCCTCCATATTGCAAAATTATCTGCCTAATGTGCATCTCATAATCTTTTCTTATGGTTCCTAAAGTCATAAAATATGTGAACATAGTTGAATTACTTCTTGTGTTTGTGTGGGACCATAGCAGACACTTTGACTTTGCTTTCAAAATTGCAATTCTTATTTTTTTAACTTTTAACTTTTTGATTTTAAAATTTAGGGGTACAATTTAGTGTTAAGTATACAAATATTTATTTGCAGATATCCTTGTTAATGAGGTGTGCCCCCCCTTCCCCAGGCAGATTGTCACCAATCCCACCTCTTTGCCTCACCAACTCCCTGTAGTTTCCCACTAGTGTCAATTATTTTTTTATAGTATTTTGACAGTGTTCAAGGTCCACTTATGAGTGAGAACATGTGAAACTCAGTTCTATGTTTCTGTGAAAAATCACTCAGTATGGTAGACTCTAAGTCCATCCAGATTGCTGTGAAGTTCATGATTTTGTTCTTCTCTAAGGCTATGTAATATTCCATTGTGATATGTACCACATTTTTTTATCCTGTCCTCTTTTGATGGGGAGATGGTTGACTCCATGTTCTTGCTATTGTGAACAATGCTGGGATAAACATACATATACAGGTATCTTTTTTATAGAGTGATTAGAGTTCTTCCTGGTACATTCCCAGAAGGGAGATTGTGGGGTCATATGGAAGGTCTATTTTTTGAACTTTTAGGAATTGCCACACTGTTTTCCACAGAGGGTGTACTAGTTTACACTCCCATGAAGAGTGTAGAAGTGTTGTCTTTTTTGCCACATCCTCTCCAGCATCTGTTATTTTTTGAGTTATTGTTGATGGCCATTTGGAGTTAGGTGGTATCTCAGTGTAGTTTTATTTTCCTTTAATTGATGACTAGTGAGGCTGAACATTTTTTCATGTATCTGTTGGCTGTTTGTATGTCTTCTTTTGAGAATTGTGTATTCATATCTTTTGCCCACTTTGTAATGGGGTTGTTTGTTATTTTCTTTTCAGCATGTTTGAGTTCCTTGTAGATACTAGAGGTTAGGCCTTTGTCAGACATAGAGTTGGTGAATATATTTTTCCAGTCTGTGGGCTATCTCTCTGTTCTCTTGATGGTTCCTTTGGCTTTGGAGAAACCTGCCAGTTTGATGAGGTTCCACTTGTCTAGCTTACCTCTTATGGCATGGGCACTTAGGGTTTTGATCAGGAATTGGTTGCCAATTCCAATTTCCATAAAGTGTCTCCTGCATTTTCTAAGGTTCTTGCAGTTTGAGGTTTTATGTTTAGGTCTCTGATTCATTTAGAGTTGATTTTTGTGTATGGGGATAGGTAGGGGTCCTGTTTCAATCTTTTGCATTTGGTCAGCCAGTTTTTCCAGCATTGTTTACTGAATAGTTTCTCTTTTCCCCAGTGGTGGGTGGTGGAAGCTTTGTTAAAGATGAGTTGGTTTTGAAATAGAAGTTTTGCTTCTGGAATCTCAATTATATTCCATTGGTCTATATGCCTGTTCTTGTGTCAATACCAGACTGTTTTGATTATTGTAGTTTTATAGTAATGTTTAAAGTCTGGGAGTGTGATACCTCCTGCTTTGTTTGTTTGTTTTTTGCTGAAGATTCTGTGTTATTGTTTCTAGGTCTGAGAAGAATGCTGCTGATAATTTGATGGGTATTGTGTTAAATCTGCAGATTGCCTTATGTAGAATGGACATCCTAACAATGTTGATGCTTACAATCCATGAGCATGGAATATTGTTCTACTTGTTTGTGTCATCTTTGATTTCTTTGAGCAGTGTTTTGTAGTTTTCATTGTAAAGGTCTTCTATGTCTCTGTATAGAAGATGCCAAGGCATTTCTTTTTCTTTTCTTTTCTTTTCTTTTTTTGTGGCTATTATGAATGGAATTGTGCTTTTTATTTTCATTTTCTGTTTATTTATTATTGGTGTATAGAAATGTGATTGTCTTTTGCACATTTATTTTATACCTTGAAACCTTGTCAAAGTCCTTTATCAGTACAAGGAGTTTTTTGACAGATTTCTTTGAGTTTTCAAGGTATAGAATCATGTCGTCTGGAAAGAGGGATAAATTGATTTCTTCTTTTCCTATTTGAATACACGTGATTGCCCTTCTCTTCTCTGATTGCCCTAGCTAGGACTTCCAAAACTGTGTTAAACAGGAGAGGTGTGAGTGGGCATCCTCATCTTGTTCCAGTTTTCAAGGGAAATAGTTCCAATTTCTGTTTAGCAGTATGCTGGTTGTGGGTTTCTTTTAGATGGCTCTTACTATTTTGACATATGTTCCAATTATGCCTAGATGTTCAAGGGTTTTTATCAAGAAGGGGTGCTGGATTTTATCAAAAGTTTTTTCTGCATCTATTGATATAATTATGTGATTTTTGTTTTTACATCTGTTGATGTATTTAATTACATTTTTGGTCTTACAAATGTTGAACCAGTCTTGCATCCCAGGAATGAAACCTACTGGGTCATGGTGGATGATTTTTGAGATGTGTTGTTGAATCCTATTTGCTAGGCTCTTGTTGAGAATTTTAGTATCTATGTTTATCAAGGATATTGGCCTGTAGTTCTCTATCTTTGTTGGATCTTTACCTGGCTTGGTTATCAATGTGATGTTAGCTTCAAAAAATGATTTGGGGAGAGTTCTACCTTTCTCAATCACCTGGAATACTTTCAGTAGTTTTCTTATGATATAGTCAATTTCCTGGCTTGTTACTGGTCTATTTATGGTCTCAATTTCTTACTGTTTCAACCTGGATAGGATGTGTGATTTCAGAAAGTCCTCCATTTCCCTTAGGTTTTCAAGTTTGTTTCCATACAAGTGTACATAGTCTCTGATAAACTTTTGTATTTCTTCAGGTTCAGTTGTGACTTTAGCTTTTGTGCTTCTGATTGTGTTTATTTGGGCTTTTCCTCTCTTTTTCTTTGTCAGTCTAGCTAGGGGATCATGAATCTTATTTATCCTTTCAAAGAACCAGCTTTTTGTTTCATTGATTTTTTTTGTATTATCTTTTTGTCTTCTATATCCCAGATTTGGGCTTTTATTTTGGTGATCTGGATTCTTCTGTTGAAGTTAGGGTTTTGTGTTCTTCCTTTTCCAGCTTCCTTAGGTGACTTGTTAGGCTGCTTACTTGTGATCTTTTCATTTTCTTCATGTGTGCTTGTAGCGATATGAATTCGCCTCTTACTACTGTTTTCATGGCATCCTATAGATTTTGGTAAGATGTTTCTTCATTTTCATTTGTTTCCAGGTATCTTTTAATCTCTGTTTTGATTTCCATAGTGACCCAGGTGTTGCTTAGCATCATGCTTTTTAATGTCCATGTCTGTGTGGGTTTGGGGGAACTTTGTTGGTGTTAATATTTATTCTTATTACACTCTGGTCTGAGAAGGAGCATGGCAGAATTTCAATATTATGAATTTTGTTTATATTCGATTTATGACCAAGGCTGTGGTTGATCTTAGAGTACATTCCATGTGGTGATGAGTAGAATGTATATTCTGTGGCTGTTAGGTGGAGTGTTCTGTAGGTAATAATTAAATCCATTTGGTCAAGAGTTACTTTGAGTTTCCAGATTTCCTTGCTGATTTTTTTGTCTTGATGATCTTTCAAGGGTTGTGAGTTGAATATTAAAGTTCCCAGCTATGATAGTGTTAGAGTTAATATCTTTTTTAAATTTGCCTAGAAGCTGCTTTATGAAAGTTGGTGCTTCTATGTTATGGGCATATATGTTTGGGATGGATATTTCTTATTGATGGATTGAACCTTTTATCATTATGTAGTGACCTTCTGTATCTTTTTAAATTTTTGGTAGCCTAAAAGGTATTTTTCTGATATTAAGATCACAACTCTTGCTTTCTTTTGTGTTCAATTCACCTGAAATTCTGCTTCCTGTCCTCTTACTTTGAGTCTGTGAGTGTTCTTTCTGGTGAGATAAGTCTCTTGGAGACAATATATTGTTACCTCATTACATTTTATCCATTCTGCCATTCTATGTCTTTTCTGTGGTGCATTTACTCCATTCACATTCAGTTTAATTATTGAAGTGTGAGAGTTTATCCCTCTCATGAGGTTTTTATAGAGTTGTTGTTGTTTCTGTTTGTTTGTTGCCTTTCTTTTGAGTTTTGGGTTGATTCATGTGGGTTTTCAATCTTTTTCCTGTTCTCTTGTGAAAAACATTGTCGTTCTTTTTTCCCTTTCTTCTGTGTTTAATACTTTCTTAAGTGTTTCTTGTAGAACTGGTCTAGAGACAACATAAGATCTTAGGCATTAAATTCTGGGAAAGATTTCAATTTTCCCTACTAGGTTAGCTAGGTAGGTTATTCTTGGTTGAAATTGTTTTTCTTTGAGAACTTTGATGCTTGGGATCCACACTGTCCTAGTCTGAAGTGTTTCTGTAGATAAATCTGCTGCTATTCTAATTTGTCTTCCCTGGTAGGTAGTCTGACGTTTTTCTCTTGCTGCTTTTAGGATTTTTTCTTTTATATCTACTTTGTTTAGATGAATTACTATGCATATAGGAGTTGGCCTTTTCATTTGTTATTTTGCAGGGGTTCTCTGAATCTCTTGTGCTTGGATGGTCACATCACTAGTGAGATGAGAGAAGTTTTCTTGAATAATTTCATGGAATGTTTGTTCCAGGGTGGTCTCTGTCTCCCTTTCTGCCTCAAGAAGTCCAATTACTCTTAGGTTTGACCTCTTGAATTAATCACTCATCTCTTGAAGTTTTGGTTCTATATTTTGAAAATTCTTTTTTTATGTTTTTGACAGTTTGTGTTAGTTCTGTATTTTTGTTCTCAAGGTCTGAGATTCTTTCTTCAGCTTGGCTAATATTCCAGGGTTATTTGTTTGTTAATTATTTCATTCACAGTATTCTATACTGCTGTTATCTCAGTTATCAACTCTTTCATTCTTCCCTCTTGTTTCTCCTCAATTCTATTTGTTCTATCTATTAATGTCTTGGTATCTGGGTTTGTAGTTTGAGACCAGTCATTCATTCTGGGGGCTCTTCATTGTTTGTGTTCTGAAGTCTGTTTCCTCAGTGTTTAACCTCCCGGAGGTCTGTGTGAGACCTATATTCTTCTTTTGGTTTTTCTTCATTTGTGTAGATTTTCTTCCCCCACTCCCACTTTTTTCCCCTCTTTAATTCTGTTGCTCAGGGATGGTGGGGTTGTTTTACTTCTGTTTTCTCCATCTCCTATTCTTCCTTATGTGAATCCTCTGGCTTTGTTCAATCCTGAAGCTCGATATGGGTTAGGGACTGTACTTTTTGAATTTTTGAGATTTAATTGAGTGGGAAACTGTGATTCAAATATATCTGCAGATCCCAGTATCCATTGACAGGTGTATGGCCACCCTGAAACCTACTTTCCACTGTTTTACAATCTGTCCATACAGTGGGGGTATAGGTTTGAAAAGCATGGAAAAAGAAGGAAGCAAGAGCAAGAGGAAGGTGGAGAGAGAGAAAAGTAAGAAGGAAAACAGACAGATATGCCAACTAGTGAATGAAAAGGGACACAAAGACAGAAAGGAGTGAAAAAGCTAAAACATATAATCATACAAACACATAAACCAACAAAGTCTTTCCTACTGATGTACTCTTCCCAAACACAAACAGGAAGTCTAAAGAAAAAAATCAGTAAAATAACAAGCAAAACAAGTACAATAATGTTACCAAAAACAGAAAGAAAGAGAGAAAAATTGCTAAAACAAAAAATAAACTGAGCAAAACAAACAGAAAAAAATAAAAATAAATAAAGACAGGGAACCAAACTTACTCTGAGGTGATTCTTGTAAGCTTAACGTCCTTTCAGCTTTGGTCTCTAACCACTCCCCTCTACTTTCAGTGCAGGCTGGTAGGGTTGGTCACAGCTTGGGTCAGATGCTCCAGGCCTACTGTGGAAGGAGGGTGGATTAGATCTGGTCTTACCTGGCTTGCTGCCTGTCAAGTCTGCCACTCAGATCTAAACTGTCTGTGTCTGATCCAGCATGGAGAAGGGGCTTCTGTCTCTCCCAGTTTGATGAGATTACCTTAGGTTTCAAGTTGGAGGCTGGGTGGAGCTGGGTGGGCAATGCAGGTCTCTGCCTGGTCTTGGGACAGAGAAAATGGTTATGGTCGGTGTTTCCTCACTGGGGATGGGGATCCTTTCCAGCTGTCCATGATCTTCTCACTCCACTGATTGGACCCAGTGCTTCAGCTGATTTGCTATAACAGGTGATGGTGTGGGCCAGGTGACAGGTGATGAGAATCAGCTGGATTTGGCAGGCTCTTATCAACAGAGTCCCATGAGCAGTAGAAGAGCTTGTGTGCTCATGTTTCCAATCTCAGGGTGGTGGGGCTTGCAGTCACCTTCAAAAAGGGGCTCCAGATGCTTGAATCTGAGTCTCCCCTCAAACTTTCACTCACCCACCAGCACGTACCTACTTATCCAGATAGTCGTTATGGACATTTGCTTTTGTGGAGACTCTCACAGTCTGACATGTATGGTTGCCATCTTGTCAGCATCTCCCAGAAATGTAATTCTTAATGTTTCATATGACTGAGCAACAGGGTGTCCTGGAAAAACTAATTCCTATTTATGTCATTGCAATTTTATTTTGTTGAAACTGTTTCCACCCAAGAGTAAACTTATTTTACCCACGTTCTACCCAAACATCTCTTTTGTCTTCATATTCCTCAGTCTTGGTCTGCCATGCTGAGACACAGACCCTGCCAGGTCAAGGCACTGGGAATATGTAAGCCCTACACTACCACAGTTCTCATGAAGAAGACTAAATGAACACATGAAATTCACAACAATATGACAGTACAAACATTGCAAAATCCTTTAAATGCCTTCTGCTCATGACACAGACAATAATGTTTGTAGTAACCATTTTAAAAGGCCAGGAAATGAGACTATGTCTGCCACCCTCTTCTGTTGTTCCAGTTTAAGGAAAATATCAGTCACAAATCAAAAGCAGGAAAGTCAGTGAGATGTCATCACACAACTGCCAGATGTTACTTTTTGATATTTAGATGAAGCCTTACCCTGGAGGAGTTTTCTAAAGCCTGGGCCATGCAATCATGAATATAATAGCTGAGCTTCCTCAGGGAAAAAAGACATTTCTCAGAGAAAAGTACAAATAATGAAAATGAGAGGGATTCCTCTTGAGCAGGGATGCCAGACAAAATTCAGATGCTCAGTTCTATTTAAATTTCAGATAATATACAAATTTTAGTGCAAGTATGTCTCAAGTATTATGCACACATAAAGCAAGCTGTTCATCTGAAATTCAACTTAAATCAGATGTTCTGGATTTTTTATTTATTAAATATGGCAGCTTTACTCTTAAGAAAAGTACTTCTGCAGTTTTGGTAGTTGTTGTTCTATTTTGCTGTATAATTCTATCAAGGTAAAATTTCCCAAGTGTGATTTGTTCACAGAATTTTTAACAGCAATCTTCTGCTCAGCATGCCAGGTCAGTGTTCTCTGCTTTTCTTGTGCCCCACCTCAATTGCCCTGTACCACTCACACAGCCTCTCCTTGCAGACTTTCATTCTTCTTCTCACATTGTGTCAGCTTCACAGTTTTCTCTCTGCTGTCTGCTTTTCTCAAACTAGATGCTGGGATTTTTGTTCCTAACATCAATGCCCTTCTACACACTGGATTTGAGACACTGTACATCAAAAACATCTTTCTAACTCTATTCCCTGTGGCCTTTCTCATCTCTCAGAAATGTAGCCCAAGATCCTGAAAGAGACTGGTCTTTTTCTACTACATTTATTATAATTCATGAAACAAAATAGTTACATTTTCATTAATTAATGTTTACAGTTTACATTTGCCTTCACACTTAGCATTATATGATTCTATGGGTTTTGCCAAAATACATAGTGTCATATATTCACCAATAAATATTACACAAAATGGTTCCACTGTCCTAAAAATACCTTGTCTTCCATCCACTTATTCTTTCCTCTTTCCTGTGAACACCTGACAACCATGGACATCTTTGCTCTACCCAAAGTTTTCTCTTTTCCATAGTGTCATGTGGTTGGAATAACAATACACAGCCTTCTCAGATTGACTTCTTTCACTTACCAATATGCATTTAACTTCTGTTTATGTCAACAGGTGGCTTGATAGCTTATTTTTCCAGGGGTTAAATATTGTTCCACCAATAATATGTATGTACCATTCACTTACTGAAGGAAATAGTTGTTGCTTTCCAGTTTAGGCACTCATGAAAAAAAATCTTTACAAAGACTTGTATGCAGATTTCTTTTGTGTGGATTGTTTCAACTAAGAGAGTGCTTGGTACATTATATGGCAATCTTCTGTGAGCCTGTAGTAAACTGCTAAATGGTTCTAAAGAGGCTGTACAATTTTGAAATCACAGCAGCACTGACAAGAGTTTTGTTGCTTCACATATTTGCCATGAGTATGGTATCAGTGATTTCGATTTTAGCCAATTGACTTAACAAAATTGGCTAAATAGAATTGCTATTTTATTTTTCTTTTGTCTTGTAATTCCCTGTATGATGGTATATAAGTATCTTTTTATTTGTTTATTTGCCATTCTTATTTTTAAATAGATGTCTATTTTCCATTTTTATTTTTTATTTTTATTATTTTTTAATCAATATTTTTTATTATGATGTGGGGTACAGTTAAGGGTTGGGTATACAAATACGCTTCATTCAGGCACACTGTTGATAAGAGGTGTTTCCCTGTCCCCAGACAGATATTTGCTACCGTTAATCCCATCTCCCCCTCCATAGTTTCCCACTACTGTCAGTCATTTTCTTATAGTATTACATTGGATGTTCAAGGTTCATTATATGAGTGAGAACATGTGATACTCGAATCTTTGTTTCTGTGAGAGGTCACTCAGTATTATAGACTCTATTCCATCCAGGTTGCTGTGAAATTCATGATTTTGTTCTTTTTTATAGTTGCATAGTATTCAAATGTTCAACCTCACTAATCATCAGGGAGATGCAAATCAAAACCACACTGAGATACCACCTAACTCCAGCCAGAATGGCAGTTATCAACAACTCAAAAAATAGCAACTGCTGGACAGGGTGTGGTGAAAAGGGAACACTTCTACACTGTTGGTGGGAGTGTAAACTAGTGCAACCTCTGTGGAAAGCAATGTGGCAATTCCTAAAAGCTCTAAATATCAACCTCCCATATGACCCCGCAATCCCCCTACTGGGAATATATCCTGAAGAACTCAAATCACTCTATAAAAAAGATACCTGCACATGTATGTTTATCACAGCATTGTTCACAATAGCAAGAACCTTGAAGCAACCATGCTGCCCATCAAAAGAGGACTGGATTAAAAAAATATTTGCCATTAAAAAAAAATTGGGTTGTTTACTTTCTTAAGACTAAGTTTTAAAAATTATTTCTATATTTTGATAACAAATATTTTATCAGATATATGTTTTGCAGATATTTTCTACATGTATATAGCTTCTCTTCTTTCTCATCTAGTGTCTTTTGTCAAGCAGATATTTTTAATTTTAATAAAGTTCTGCTGATAACTATTTTTTCTTTCATGGGTCATATTTTTGATGTCATGTCTGAAAATCCATTTCCAGATACAAGGTCACCTAGAATTTTCTGATATTATCTTCTAGGAATTTTATAGTTTTTCATTTTACATTTAAGTCTACATGATCTATTTTGAGTTAATTTTTGTACTAGATGAAAGATCTGTGTACACTTTATTGCTTTTATTTTGCTTATGGATGTTCAGTTGTTCCAGATTATTTGTTTAAAAGACTATCCCTTCTCCATTGAATTATCTTTAGTCATTTTGTCAAAAATTAGTTGACTATATTTGCATGCATCCACTACATGACTGTTTTCTGTTCCCTTGATGTATCTATGTGTTCTTTTTCCAATACAACATAGCCTTAAATTTTGAAGTTTTATAATAAGTATTTAAGTCCAGTAGTACTAATCTTATGACTGTTCTTATTCTGTATTGTGTTGGTTATTCTTGAACTTTTGGCTTTCCACATAGAGACTTAGAATCAGTTTGTTAATATCTGCAAAATTATTTCTTGTGATTTTAATAGAATTGCATTAATTCTATAGAATATGTTTAAAAGAATTGTGATCTTGATAATATTGACATTATATTAATAAACATGCAATGTCTCTATTTTTTAAAATCATATTTGATTTATTTTATCAGAATTTTATAGTTTACCTTATAGAGGTCTTGTATACATTTTGTTATATTTCCCCTAAATTTTTTTTGGTACTGACATAAATGCTATTTTGTTTTTATTTTCAGATACCAATTGTTAATTGCTGCTATATAGAAAAGCACATCACTTTTATATATTAACTTCATATTTTCCAACTTTTATATAGTCACTTATTAGTTCCAGGTTGCTTCCCCTGATTATTTGGAAGTTTTTGCATAGATAATTTGTAACTTGTGAACAAAGAGAGTTATATTTATGTAATTTTTTTGTTGTTGTTTTATTGCATTGGTTAGAACTTCTATTCCTCTGTTAAGTGGATTGATGAAAAAATAAATATTTACCTGGTTCTCAATATTCAGAGAAAAATGTCTAGTTTTTCAGAATTCAGTATTGTTTAGCTACAGAATAATTTTAGTTATTCTTTATCGAATTGAAATTCTCCTGTTTCTAATTTTCTTAGATTGTTAATCATGAATGACTGATGAATTTTATCAAATGTTTTTTCTGAACCTA
>NW_007137901.1:0-684 GCF_000164805.1 Carlito syrichta | reverse complement strand
CCTTATAGAGGTCTTGTATACATTTTGTTATATTTCCCCTAAATTTTTTTTGGTACTGACATAAATGCTATTTTGTTTTTATTTTCAGATACCAATTGTTAATTGCTGCTATATAGAAAAGCACATCACTTTTATATATTAACTTCATATTTTCCAACTTTTATATAGTCACTTATTAGTTCCAGGTTGCTTCCCCTGATTATTTGGAAGTTTTTGCATAGATAATTTGTAACTTGTGAACAAAAAGAGTTATATTTATGTAATTTTTGTTGTTGTTGTTTTATTGCATTGGTTAGAACTTCTAATCCTCTGTTAAGTGGATTGATGAAAAAATAAATATTTGCCTGGTTCTCAATATTCAGAGGAAAATGTCTAGTTTTTCAGAATTCAGTATTGTTTAGCTGCAGAATAATTTTAGTTATTCTTTATCGAATTGAAATTCTCCTCTGTTTCTAATTTTCTTAGATTGTTAATCATGAATGACTGATGAATTTTATCAAATGTTTTTTCTGAACCTATTGATATAACATAATTTTTCTTCTGTCTGTTGATGTGATTGATTACATTGATTAGTTTTGGAGCAATGTTTAATTCACTCAACCTATGACATTTGTTATATAGCAGCTGAACCAGTCATATATATAATATATATATATATATATATATATGACTTTTTTACATATG
>NW_007137900.1:0-6180 GCF_000164805.1 Carlito syrichta | reverse complement strand
CCATCTGACTTTATGCAACACAGTGAAAATGGAATCAGATAAAAATCTAACTAACTCAACAAACTATCCTATCCTATAATAGCCTCTATGTTTTTAAGTCTGTAAGCAGCCATTTACAGAATTGTGTGAACATTCCACAAAGAAATGGATGTTGAAACCCTAGCAGTAAATAGACTGCAATGACAAAAACTATGAAATGCCAAGAAGAAGCCCAATAACAGAAAACCAAGAAATTTGAAATGTTTTATAAAAGGTGGAAAAATTTCAGCAAGAAGATGAAAAAGAAGGAGATAGGCTAATAGGAAACAGTAGTTGTTAATACCAGAAACCAAAGGAGAATATTTATAAGGAAAAACAAATTAAAGGAATCAACAACATACAATTTAATAGAAAGAGGAGTTAAATACTATTTTTAAAAGATCATTTATAGTGAAAAACTGCTGGAGAGGGGTTACTCTTCATTAATAAGGGTACCTGATCTCAAGCCAGGTGAAGTGGGTACTCAAGTAAGACCAAACTTTACCTGTACAATGACCATTTGTATACCGAACCCTAAATTGTACCCTACATCTTTAAAATATATTTCTAAAATCTATTGAAAAAGTCAAGGAAGAGAAAATAAAATAATTTTTTAAAAGACCATTTAATTTTAGCAACCAAAGATGAAATTGGAGAAAACTTTATGCATATTATTAAAAAGCATAAGTGACATTAGCCAGATGGAAGATTAGAAGGTCCCCAAATTATGTCCTGCCACACATAATATGTCAGCCATTCAAAAATTGCAAGTGCCTATGGGAACTTCAGGATTCAAATAGGATATTGCAAAACTCCTGAGAAGGCAAAGATAAAGGATAATTGCTTTACAAATGAAGGCCAGCACCCCAGTGGCAGACTCACCTAATGTGGTTTCAGTTGCAAACTGAAAGCTGCCCCTTCCTTCAATAGACTCAAGGCCAACTCTACTTGTCTGCAGTCCTGCAACAACTCTCATTCATCAAGAAACAGGAGAATCTGGGTTCATCCAGGCCTCTGGTTACAAGTCAGCCAACTCTGGCTCCAACTATGACTCTTGAAGAAATCTAGCAACATGGTACCATCCCTGCTATACCATAGAAAAAAGACAAGCCTCACTGCTCAGAAACCAAGTGACTCCAGTCCATACCCATGTCAGCAGGACCACTGGACTCAGTCCCAGCAATAGACACTGAAGCAACAATGAATATTGGTTGCAGGCCCATTGCGTTGTGGTCCTGGAGAAATCCTGTTTAGCTAAGGGAATCAGTGAGAAACATGCTTGTCCATGCCTCCTGGGATAAGCCCACTGACTTTAACCATAAATTCTGAAGCAGCTCCGGTATCAAGTTATAGCTCTACTCTACCACAGTCTAGAGCAGTCCTGCCAGTTCAGTTACTCAGCAAGAGCCTTGACCATTGGCATTTCCATGCACAGGCCTACAGACCTCAGACTGAAGCAGCCTTATGGGCCAGTTATAACTCCATTCTACTACAGCTCTAGAGGCAGTCGTGCTTACTGAGGGACTTGTCCAGAGAGCCACATGCATATTCATCCCAGGAAACAGGCTGCCTTGTGCGGAAACAAACATGCCCTCTGCAGACAATTGTAGAACACAAAGTGGCACTGTGTCCTAGCTACAGCCTTCCTCACTGTTACAAGATAAAACATACAGAAAAACTTTGTGCCATTGGTCTGGATAATACATTTTTCAATATGACACCCAATGCATAGGCAACCAAAACAAAAATAGACAAGTGAGATAAAATCAAAATAACAAAGTTTTTACACAAAAGAAACATTCAACAGAGGGAAAAGGCAATCTCCTATGAAGTGGAAGAAAATATTGGCAAACCACCTTTCTGATAAAGGTTTGTCCAAAAAGTAGAAGGAATTTGAACAACTCAATAACAAGAAACCAAATAACTTAATTTATAAATGAGCCAAAAATGTAAATAGACACTCCACAAAAGAAGACATGCAATTATCCAAAATGTGTATAAATTGATGCTCAACATCACTAATGCAGGGAAATGCAAATCAAAATGAAAAAGAGATCTCACTTTATAACTATATTATATTAAAGATAGCAACTATTGGAGAAGATGTGGAAGACAAGGAGCCTTTGTACCCTGCTGGTAGGACACAACTGGTACAACTATTATGAAAAACAGTATGGCAGTTTCTCAAAAATTAAAAATGAAACTAACATATGACTAGCAATCACACCTCTGGGTATATATTCAAAGGAAATAAAACCAGTATGCTGAAGAGATACCTAACACTCACTACAGCCTTATTTGCAAAGGTCAAAATAAGGACTTTATCAAAGTGTCCAAAAATGGACAAATAGATAAATAAAATATGGGAGACATACAAAATGGTGCACTATTCAGTCTTTTAAAAAAGAAAGAATTGTTTTTCATTTGCCACACCATGAATAAAGGTGAAATTGTGCTAAGTGAAACAAGTCAGACAAAGAAAGACAAATCCTGTATGATCTTACTTACATGTATAATTTAAATGTCAAACTCAAAGATGCTGAAAGGAGTATAGTGGTTGCCAAGGGCTGTAGGAAAGGGGGAAAAGAGGAGATATTGGTAATCAGGTGCAAAGTTTCAGTTAGGCAGGATAAATAAGTTTTGGAGATCTATTGTATAGTTAATAATAATGTACTATATATTGGAAAAATGTTAATAGAGTACATGTTATATGTTCTCAACATGAAAAAAGTGAAGTATTGAATATATTAATTAATTAGAATTGCTTGTGGCAATCGTTTTACTATGCATTTGAGTATCAAAACATCAGTTTTATACCACTAACATATGTAATTTTATTTTTAAAATATATCTCAAGAGAACTGGTTAAAAACAAGAAAAGACAAAAAACACATGATCCCACTTATTAGAGAAATCTATAAAAATTCAAAATCATAAAAACAGAGTAGAATGGGGGTTTCTGGGGTTGGAGTTTGAAGAAAACAGGGAAATGGTGAAAAAGTACGAAGTTTGAGTTAGGTGGAATAAATAAGTTTTGAAAGTGTAATGTACGGAATTCTGACTATAGCTAATAATACTTTATCATAAACTTGAAATTTGATAGAGACTGGATGATAAGTGTTCTTATCTTCTTCACAAGAAAATACTTTGTGAGGTGATGAGTTTCATAATTATCTTAATTGAAGTAATCTTCTCCATCATAAACACATATCAAAATGTCATGTTTTATGTCTTAAATACAAGTTTTATTTGCAATTATACCTCAGTGAAATGGTGACAGGGGTATGATAAGAGACAAAAGTCCAAACGATAAAGACAAAATCTAATAGAGTTAGGCAGTGACACTACAGAAAGAAAAATGTGATGCTCAGTCACAAAAGTCTGAACAAATTTTAAAAAATCAAAATAATATCAAGTATCTTCTCAGACCACAGTGAAATAAAACTAGAAATTAATACCAGGAAGAACTTCTAAAACTATACAAATACATGGAAACTACACATCATGAACCTGATCAATCTCTGGGTCAGTGAAGAAATTAAGACAAAAATTAAAATGTTTTTAAAATGAATGAAAGTGAAAACACAATATTCCAACATACCAGACCTATGAAATAAAGCAAAAATAGTACTAAGAGGGAAGCTGATAGCATTCAATGCCTGTATCAAAAAAGTAGAAAAGTCATAAATTAATATCCTAACATCACATCTCAAGAAAGTAGAAAAAAAGTACAAAGTTCAAAGTTAGTAGAAGAAGGAAATAACAACGGCCACAGCAAAAATAAATAAAATAAAGACCAAGGAAACAATACAAAAAATCAACAAACAGCACATTTGCTCTTCAAAAATATTTAAAACTTGAAAAAATCTTTACTAGACTAACCAAAAGAGAAGACAGAAGATTCAAATAAACACAATCAAACATGAAAAAAGAGACATTACAGTGAATACTACAGAAATACAAAAGACCATCACAGACAATTTTGAATAATGAGAAATTCACAAACTAGAAACTTGAAGGAAATGGTTAAATTTCTACAAACATACAAACTTTAAAGGTTAAATCAGATAGAAACAGAATTCCTAAGCAGTTCAATACTAAGTAGTGACATAGAATCAGTAATAAAAAAACTCCTCCCAAAAGTCCACAGCCAGATTGAATCAGAGCCTACTTCTGCCACATATATAATGAAGAGCTAATACCAATCCTCCTAAAACTATTTCAAGAAATCAAAGAGAGGGGAGTCTTCCTAACTCATATTATAAGTCTATTGCCATCCTTATACTAAAACATGAGAAGACCAGAACAACTAAAGAAAACTTCAGGTCAATATCCATAATGAACATAGATTTAAGCAAAATTTCAACAACACCATCACCAACAAAAACAACAACAAAAACTAACAAGTGAAACTCATTATCACATCAAAAAATATAATACACCATGATCCAGTGGGATTTATACCAAGGATGCAAAGCTGGTTAGACACATGCAAATCAACAGCATGATACATTACATAAGCAGAATTAAGGACAAAAAACATATGCCCATCTCAATAGACACAGTAAAAGCATTTGATAAAATGCAGCATCCCTTAACAATAAAAATCCTCAACAAACTAGACATAGAAGAAACATACCACAGCATAATAAACCCCAAATATAGAAAATCCAAAAGTATCTTTTCTGAGAACTGAAACAAGGCAAGGACACTCATTTTCACTATTCTATTCAACATAGTACTGGAAGTTTTCACCACAATAATCAAGAAAGATTAAAAAAAAAGTTTCCAAACTGAGAAATAGAAAGTTAAATATCCCTGTGGGCTGATAATATGATCTTATATTTAGAAAGCCCTAAAAACATCACCATTTAAAAAAAAAAGATTCAGTTAATAAGTTCAGTTTCAGGATACAAAATTAGCATACAGAAATCAGCAGCATTTGTCTACACCAATAACAATCTAGCCAAGGATCAAATCAAGAAGGCAATTTCATTTAAAATACCTACAAAAAATATAAAATACTTAGGAATATATTTAACCAAGAAGGTAAAGATCTCTTAAGGAGAACTACAGAACACTGATAAAATAAATTGTAGATGACACAGATAAATGGAAAATATTGCTTATTCAAGTTGAATAATTCAAAAAATTCAATATCATTAAAACTACCATACAATCCACAAATTAACTGAAATCCCTCCTAAATTATCAATTTCATTTTCCACAGAATTAGAATAAACAATTCTAAAATTTGTATGAAACCAACAAACAAGCCCAAATAACATAGCAATTCAAAGAAAAAAATAACAAATCTGGAGACATTACTTTACCTAACTTCGAATTATGCTACAAGGCTGTAGTAATTAAAAAATTGTGGTATAAAAATAGACATATATGTCAATGGAAAAGAATGGAAAACTTAAAAATAAAGCAACATGCTTATAACCACCTCATCTTTGACAGAATCAACAAAAACATACGATAGAAAAATGACACATTATTCAATAAAATAGTGCTGAAAAAATTGGATAGTTATATGCAGAAGAACAAAACTGAACTAATACCTCTTTACTATATAAAACATTAATTCAACATTAATTAAATACCTAAACATAACATCTGAAACTATATAAATCTTGGAAGAAAACCTGAGACAAACTCTTCTGAACTTTGTCCTGGACAACAAATTTATCATAAAAACCTCACAAGTGAATACAACAAAAACAAAGATAGGCAAATGAAGCTTAATTAAACTAAAAATCTTCTGTAGAATAAAAGAAACAATCAACAGAGTAATCAAAAAACCTACACAATGAGAGAAAGTATTTGCAAACTATGCATCTGACAAAGGGCTAATATCCAAAATTTACTACAAACTCAAGCAAGAAAAAAATCAGATAATCCCATTAAAAATTGGACAGAGGAGTGAACAGACATTTTCCAAACCTCTGCAAGCAGTCAACAAATATATAAAGAAAAAAAAGTTCAACATTACTAATCAACAGAAAGAAGCAAATTAAAACCACAGTGAGACAGTGAGATATCATTTAACACCTTTCAGATGGCTACTATTAAGCAACCTAAAAAAACAAATGTTGAAAGTACAGCAAAAGGAAATGCTTATCCACTGGTGGTGGGAACATAAATTTGTGCAATCTG
>NW_007137899.1:0-888 GCF_000164805.1 Carlito syrichta | reverse complement strand
GTATGGGAAAAAAAATGGAGAATTTGTAAAGAAATAAAAATAGAATTACCATCAAATCCAGGAATCCCACAACTCGGTATATTTCCAGAGGGAATGAAATCATTATATTATAAAGCTAGCTACACTCATATGTTTATACATTCATAATAGAAACAATATGGAAAAAATTGTGTTCATTAATGGAGGGTTCAATAGAGAAAATAAAATATGACACACATGCGTGTGTGTGCATGTGCACACACACACAGAGTTGAATATTACTCAGTCATAAAAAGAATAAAATAATGTATTTTGCAGCAACATGTATGGAACTTGATGCCATTATCCTAAGTGAAATAACTCAGAAACAGAAAGTCAAATACATATTATTACTTATAAATGGGAGATAAACAATGGGTAAACACAGCATACAGAGTAGAATAATAGATATTGGAGTCTCCAGAAGGCAGAAGGAAGCGGGAGCATAAGTATTAAAAAATTATCTGTTGGGTACTATTTTACTCTTTGAGCCATGGGTACACTAAAAGCCCAGACCTCACCACTATGCAATAGATACATGAAAGAAACCTGCACTTGTACCTACTAAATATATAAAAGTTAAGTTAAATTAAAATCTTTCAAAAAGATAGCATGATAAGGGTAATAGATATTCATGTACTTTTAGTGTGAAGTAATAAGAAAGATGTATCTTGTTCCCTATTTATAAAATTATCAATCTATTGTTTATGCAGACACATGTATAAAATATCAATCTTTCATATATTTACAGGTTAAATAGCAGATGGCATGCAAAGATTTAAAAATACATAAATAAGTGTGTGGGGGGAAGTGGGCTAGTTACTCTCAGCAGAAACAGGAAACTATTTTTTACAGAGTACATTTGAAAAA
>NW_007137898.1:0-1169 GCF_000164805.1 Carlito syrichta | reverse complement strand
AATACACCACAAACAAAAAAATTACTTTCATCGTACATGTTGTTACATAGGTGTTTGGAATTTTGCCCAGAGACACATAACTAATTTTATACTGATTTTTTTTTGCCTTTAATGTCTATCTATATTTTTAACCATATTTTCCACTAATTAATCACAGATTATGTATTAAAGCCTTAACATATAAATGGCAATTCCCTGCTTCTATTTAAAATTGTCTTTCTCCATTCTTTCTACACATTGCACTGTATTCATTTATTTATCAAAGCTCAATGCTTTGAAATCAATTCTAAACTTCGGAAAACTTTTGTCACAATGCCTTAAATCTTTAGTTTATTATTAAACTATTGTTTGTAAAATCTTGGAACCAACATAAGTGCCCACCAGTGATTGACTGGATAAACTAAATATGGAAACACACACACACACACACACACACACACACACACACACACACACACACACGGAACACTACATGGGATAGAGAATACCACGAAGTCATAAAAAGGAATAAAAATATGTCCTTTGCAGCAACATAGACAGAGGTGGAGAATATTATCCTAAGTAAACTAACTTAGAAAAAGAAAACCAAACGCTGTATATCTCACTTATATGTGGGAGCTAAATGGCCATAGTATGGAAATAGAGATTGGGCACCAATAAGGAGAGAAGCAGAGAAGGGGGCTTAGGTTCAGAAATTACTTATCAGGTACAATGTTTTCTATCTGGAGAATGGGCCACCTGAGATCCAACCCCCTATTCTCAAATAAAAAATAAAAAACAAATTAAGCTATTGTTATTTATGCTTTCACTTTCTTATCCAAACCCTTTGCCTAAATCTAATGTTTTATAGCCAATTAGGTGGAGTTTCTTATCTCAGTAGATTATGTCTCTGAGTTGTTTCTAGTGTATTTAAATATTCCTGTCCTTGCCTTAGTTGAATTTCTTGAACGTGAGTTCTGGCTTTGTTTGATCTATAATAATTGCTTTCAAAATCTAAACCTCTATTTGAACTTCTTCTCATCTAGATCTATTATAAATCTGTATAATTGTCATTTTGTTGTAAATTCTTTAATTTGTGCTCTACCTCTTTGCAATGTCATCCCTTTAATTACTCCTATTATCAAGTGAATTCTAAGCATGATTTAGTGTTCCTGTAGCTTATTAATTTT
>NW_007137897.1:0-4083 GCF_000164805.1 Carlito syrichta | reverse complement strand
GAACACTACATGGGATAGAGAATACCACGAAGTCATAAAAAGGAATAAAAATATGTCCTTTGCAGCAACATAGACAGCGGTGGAGAATATTATCCTAAGTAAACTAACTTAGAAAAAGAAAACCAAACGCTGTATATCTCACTTATATGTGGGAGCTAAATGGCCATAGTATGGAAATAGAGATTGGGCACCAATAAGGAGAGAAGCAGAGAAGGGGGCTTAGGTTCAGAAATTACTTATCAGGTACAATGTTTTCTATCTGGAGAATGGGCCACCTGAGATCCAACCCCCTATTCTCAAATAAAAAATAAAAAACAAATTAAGCTATTGTTATTTATGCTTTCACTTTCTTATCCAAACCCTTTGCCTAAATCTAATGTTTTATAGCCAATTAGGTGGAGTTTCTTATCTCAGTAGATTATGTCTCTGAGTTGTTTCTAGTGTATTTAAATATTCCTGTCCTTGCCTTAGTTGAATTTCTTGAACGTGAGTTCTGGCTTTGTTTGATCTATAATAATTGCTTTCAATATCTAAACCTCTATTTGAACTTCTTCTCATCTAGATCTATTATAAATCTGTATAATTGTCATTTTGTTGTAAATTCTTTAAATTTGTGCTCTACCTCTTTGCAATGTCATCCCTTTAATTACTCCTATTATCAAGTGAAATTCTAAGCATGATTTAGTGTTCCTGTAGCTTATTAATTTTCTTCTCACTTTAAAATAAAGGTGCAAAGTTTTTAGTATACTTTGAAGTGAATAAATTCTATGTATTTTCTCTTCACCTTTTCCTGTCTTCCTTGTTACTCCTACAGAGTTCAAAAATGCCACACAGAAACAATGTACTTAATGTAATTATAATTTTATTATGCAGCTCTGTGTGAATAATTCCCTTCATTTTATTTCCTTGTAAGGAATGCATTACTTAAATAAATCAATCACTGCCAAATACATAAATTATACTACAGATTACCAATGTAAAAATACATTTCTTCTTAATACCTCAAGAAAAGTAATTTGATCATGTATATTCACATAAGAATTAAAAGTATTCATGTATAGAATTAAATGCAAATGGAATATTTATACTATTTATTTCATATTCTTGTCATGTAATTTCACTACACTTATAAGTAGGTCAGTTAATTAGAATGTTATTTATATATTTATAATAATTTTTCATGTCAGCAAGAACAACTTTTATGTTCTTATAAATTTAGAATTTATATTTTATTCTCCTGAAACTTAAATATGTATCTAATTTTTTAGCATGGTTTTGTAATTTATTGTGGATCGATTGATAAAATGAATATATGCGGTGAGGATGTCAAACCCAAGGGTGACACAGAAAAGAAATATGTTAAAAGTTGTGATTTAATTAAATTTTCATTCAGTACAATACTTATGGTAGCATGTTTATTACTCATTCCATGTCCTGCTGTGCAATGAGACACAAGGGACAGTAAATATGGTATTAAATGCCAATAGGTTGCAGCTTTGTAAACACATAAAATGCAAAACAGCATTAAAGCTCTTGAGTACTGCTGATTCCTAATTGTCGTCTGTAGCAGGCTTTATTCTACATTGCTTAAAGATATTATCTTAAGTCCTAAATACCTTGTACCATAGAAATTATAATTTATTCTTTTATACAGCTCCCCTTTCTATAAATTCTAATGCTATTATTCTCACTTCAACCTCACTGCTAATCAGGAAGTATGTACAGTTCTTTTTTATTTACTTTGAGACATGAAGTCATATATAAACCCAAGTAATTTTTTTACTTCCTTTCAATTTTTCATCCAAGAAATGCCAGCATTCTTGGGATTACTGACAAATAGGCTCTTGGGTAAACCATCAATCCATGTACCAGAGAAAAAAGTATTATGCTTGATCTGAATTAGACAAGATTAATCCTAACAATATATCAAATTTTGAGCTTGATTTGACTTTTAGCTATAAATCTGTAACTACTTGCATGTAGATCAAGTTTGCATTTGCTGTTCCCAGCTTCCACTTGTGGCAGGTCTTCTGCCCTCTGTAGAGCAGATCACAGCCCTGCACAGACGTGCCATATACACTTATTATTCTCATTCAACCAGCTTTCACAAGCCTCTTGTAGTGTGTCGATAGCTCACTACACACTCATACACTGGGGTAAGAAAAAAGGGAGCATAATAGGGTGGGATTTCATGATCATTTTGGAATGTTACAGTCTGATTTGTTTACTTGTCAATTTACTGTTTCATTTTTTCTTTTATTTTGATTTTTTACTTTAAAATGTGGGACACAACTCAGGATTAGATTTACAAGGGGTCTTCATACAGGTAAAGTTTGGGTCTGCCTTTGGTCCTCAGTTCTCCTGGTTTGAGTTCTGGTACCCTTATGGATGTTACGTGTCCTCCCTTCCCTGGCAGTTTCAGGCTATAGCCAACCCCTTTCTTATTGTATTATGGTAAAAGTTCAGGGTTCCACTTATGAGTGAGAATATGTCGTACTTAGTTCTTTGTTTTTGTGATACACCACTGAGTATTATAAACTCTAAATTCACACAAGTTGCTGTGAAGTCTATAATTTAGTTCTTTCTTTATACCTGTGTAATATTCCATAGTGAATATGTATCATATTTTTTAAAACAATCAAGTTTTGGTGGGAAGCGTAGTTGATGCCATGTTTTTGCCATAGTAAATAGTGCTGCAATAAACCGAGTGTGCAGGTATCTTTTTTGCGGAGTGATTTAATTTCCTCTGAGTATATTCCTAGAAGGGGAATTGCTGGATCATATGGAAGGTCAATTTCTAGTTCTTTTAGGAATCGTCACACTGTTTTCCATAGAGGTTGAACTAGTTTGCATTACTACCAACAGTGTAGAAGTGTTACCTTTTCTGCACATCCTTGCTAGCATGTGTTGGTTTTTTTTCTAGTATTAATTATGGCCATTATTACTGGAGTTAGGCGATATCTCAATGTGGTTTCAATTTGCATTTCTCTGATGATTAGTGATTCTGAGCCGTTTTTTTATGTGTCTGTTTGCTGCTTGTATGTTTTCTTTTGAGAAGTGTCTATTCTTGTTTTTTTCCCCACTTTTTAATGGGGCTATTTGTTGTTTTTTTCTCCTTTCAGCACATTTGAGTTCCTTGTAGGTCCTGGATGTTAGACTTTTGTGGGATTTACAATTGGCAACTATTTTTTCCATTCTGTGTGCTGTCTCCCTGGTCTCTTGATGGTTTCTTTTGCTTTGCATAAACTTTTCAGTTTAGTGAGGTCCCACTTGTCTATCTTTTCTCTTATGGCATGGGTATTTGGGGTTATGATCAGGAATTGGTTACCAATTTCAATTTCCATGAGAGTGTCTCCTGCATTTTCTTCAGATTCTTACAGTTTGAGATTATACGTTTATGTCTTTGATCCATTTAGAGTGGTTTTTGTGTATAATGATAGTTAAGGGTCCTGTTTCAACCTTCTGCATGTGGTCAGCCAGGCTATCCTCTTCCCAGTAGTTGTTGGTGGATGCTTTGTCAAAAGTGAGTTGGTTGAGAAATTGAGGTTTGCTTCCTCAACAGAATCTCTATTCTGTTCCATTGGTCTCTTTGCCTGTTCTTGTACCAAACCAGGCTGTTTTGATTATTGTAGCCTTAAGGTTTAAAGTTTGGAAGTGTGATACCTTCCTCTTTGATTCTTTTGCTGAGGGTTGTTTTGGCTATTCATGGTGGTCATTTATGTTTCCGTATGAATTTCTGTATTGTTTCCAAGTCTGAGGAGAATGATGCTGGTAATTTAATGGGTATAGTGTTGCTTTACTGAGATATAATTCACCTACCATACCATTCACTCTTTTAAAGTGTACAACTAAACATTTCTAGTAAACTCACAAAGTTTCACAACAATAACCAAAATCAATTTTAGAATATCTTCCCCAATGAATGGAAATGCAGCTCCAGGTAAACACTAATCAATTTTGTCTACTGTTTGATTTTAAGGAAGTCATTTCAAACTCTGAATATTAAAAACTGAATAGACTTTTTCAGTTGCTGTGTACAGATATGAGAATGTTTTTCCTTTTTCCTCATGTAATATAACTCTT
>NW_007137896.1:0-617 GCF_000164805.1 Carlito syrichta | reverse complement strand
CCCCTCCTCTGCCCTGCCCTGTCTTGCTCATGCCTTGATGAAAGGTATACAATACGACATTCTAGGTAGACAAGGCATCTCAAGAAAGATGGCAACATAGCTTGCAAGGAGTTTCAGGACACAGGGATTTTATTTGCACTGTGCTGGGCTGATAGCAAGGTGCAGCTCATTTCCATCCTTTGTGCACAGGCTGACAAATAAGAAGTTGCTGAAGCACAAATCACGGTGAAAACAGAACCTTAAACAGCTTACATTTCCAGACACCTTGAAAACTGCAGCATTTTTTTTAAAGCCAAGAGAGAAAAAGACACAAAGTAAGAAAAAGACACATCATGGTTCTCCAGACAAACATAACCAATAGAGTGTACAGACAAAGAGAAAGAAATGTATCACAAAGAATTGACGTACAAGATTATAGAGCCTGACAAGCTTCAAGATCTGCAGAGTGAGGCAGGAAACTGGAGACCCAGGAGAGCCCATGGGAAAGTTCCATTCTGAGTCCCAATGTGTGACAACCAATAAAGCTGATGTTGTAAATTTCAATACAAATGTTGGCAGGCTAGAGACCCAGGAAGAGCCAACTTTTTAATTCAAGTCTAAAGGCAGGAAAAACCCAG
>NW_007137895.1:0-4124 GCF_000164805.1 Carlito syrichta | reverse complement strand
TAAACACCTTACATTTCCAGACACCTTGAAAACTGCAGCATTTTTTTTTAAAGCCAAGAGAGAGAAAAAGACACAAAGTAAGAAAAAGACACATCATGGTTCTCCAGACAAACATAACCAATAGAGTGTACAGACAAAGAGAAAGAAATGTATCACAAAGAATTGACGTACAAGATTATAGAGCCTGACAAGCTTCAAGATCTGCAGGGTGAGGCAGGAAACTGGAGACCCAGGAGAGCCCATGGGAAAGTTCCATTCTGAGTCCCAATGTGTGACAACCAATAAAGCTGATGTTGTAAATTTCAATACAAATGTTGGCAGGCTAGAGACCCAGGAAGAGCCAACTTTTTAATTCAAGTCTAAAGGCAGGAAAAACCCAGTGTCACAGAATGAAGGCCATCAGGCAGGAGGAATTCTTTCTTACTCAGGAGGAGGTAAGCCTTTTTATTCTATTTAGCCCTTCAACTGATTGGATAAGACCCATCTACATAAGTGAGGGCAATCTGCTTTATTTAGTCTACAAAAATAAATGTTTATCCCATTGAAAGTCACCCTCACTGAAGCATCCAGGATAATCTAAATATCTGGGCATCCCAAGGCCCAGTCAAGTTGATGTACAAAATCAACCATCATGGTAACCTTGTGAGATGTTAACCAAATACAGTTCCCCTTTTCTTTGTTTGCCTTAATACACAGGTTATACTTCTGTTCCTCCCTTTTTTTGATTATTTATTTTGACCAACTGGCTTAGAAGAAATAAATTTCTTTTGCACTTCATTAAGCAGGCAATTAATAGATGACCAATGAAATTGTACTGAAAACGCTTTTTTCTCCACTAAAGCAAGCTTGAGAATCATTTATTTAATAAATGGAAAATAAATTAAATTTTAATTTTAAACAGTCAGACTCAATTCCACGTTGTCCTGTAAAAACAATGATAGAAATTCATGCTCATTCATTTCTTTGTTTGAAAAAATAAAGTTCAAAGTAGAATAAGATTTAATCATCATCACACTTGTTGACTTGAGGGTGAGAAGTTTGACAAGGAGGCACACAACTAGCTTTTATTCATTTGAAACTGCATTTTCTGCTTCTGTTAAACTCTTGTGGAACCTCAAAGAATGTCCCACAAACCAATGACAACAACACTGCCTGAGAATTTGTTAAAAGTGCCAATTTGGGTACTCATTCCAGGTCTACTAAATTAGAAAATCTGGAGGTGAGACATAGGAATCTGTGTTTTAGGAAGTTCTTCAGGTGGTTTTTTAGCACCCTAGCATTTGAGAATCTCTGTGTTAAACAATACTTCATCCTTTTCACAGAATCACATATGCCATGTGTTAAACCTCAACTGGAGAAACTTAGTACAATCCCCCAGGAAATGCCAAATTTGCACAAAATCCAATTAGACAACAGAGAATTTTTTGTTTAACTGTATTTTTTTATTCCTTCTAAATTGTAAATGATTATATGTATTTGGATAAAATTAGATGATTTATACAATATCAATGTATAGCAATATTAAAATTCATGTTAAAACAGTCCATTTGTTTTGCATTTTATCTACCATCTTGATACAAGTAGATGGCCATCAATAAACATTTCAAATGGCATTCCTTCTCTAATTATTCTTATTTCCAATAAGTTAGGCACTGATCAACAGGCATGAGCAAAATGTTGGTAATGAATGCCAATACAGAGAAGCATTGGTTTGATATAGTTGGCTTATTTGCTGTAGAGCACCTGTTACTGTTACTTCCCAAGTCCTGACTTAGAAAGAGATGCTAGCCTATTTATAATTTTTAATTGGTCCAGGTCCCATCACTGCAACAAATACACTAAAAACAACCACACCTTGAAATAGTGGAGATTTCCTTGTCTTCCTTGGTCTTGGTTTCCAATATCTTCTTCATGTCTATCTTATACAGCAGTAATTCCCCATCAAGATGTTCAATGTTCCCATGTTGGCCTCTGCTGCTTGTGGAAACCCTGTCACATGATGGCCCCCCAAGACTATCCTCAATAACCAATCCCTGCTCTCCATAATTTTATTTCCTCTACTTCCCAATAAAAATGTTCTATACCATTTCCCACTCTCAAAAAACCAGCTATCAACTACCTATGTATTCTAAATCTGTCTGATAGTGTTTCCTTTGGGATAATAAAATAGCAAACTATAGTGTAGCATTGTGTCAGTTATGATTTGTTGCAAAGAAAGATGTGGAGCTATAAAACTAGAGTCCTAGATCCAGCTATGTTCATGTAAACTTGAGGAAGATTTTGTCCTCAAAGAACTTATAATTTAATAATTTGGATTAGACAATAATATAAGAATACAGTAGGTCGGCAAATACCAAGGAAAAGTGCAACATTCTAGGGTAATCAAAAACAGAAGAGCTCAAATCCAGGAAGACATGGGCTTCAGGAACAGTTTTTCAAAGGAAGCCACTCTGGTTTACAGTAAACATACCCATTTCTGGAGTCTGAAGCAGTATACCTATACACATATACACACCATCCAGAAATGGGAACTGTATCCATGCAAACTCATGCCATGTTGGTTTTTCTCTTGACTCTGAGCAAAGTGAGCTTCATCATGCAGTGATGAAAGAAGTCACCGTTGGAGTTTTTCTGCTATAGGTGGTGTGGACAAGAACTGTCATTGTTGTCCTTTCAAACTAGCCTTGTGGCATTGCAAGATGTGTGTAAGGGTATGTCCTTGAGTGCAGGTGTGGACATGCAGAAGTGTGGCTCATGTATGATTATTGCCTCAAGCTAACTAGACATACTATCAGCAATAAGGGCACATTGATGATTTGCTGTGTGCCAACCCCCATGATGAGACAATGCACTCAGATCCTGTCCTTCAGGTGCTTAAAGTTTAGATGGTCAAAGAGACAAAGATTAGCTCAAAGTCTACACAGTTGCCATGCAGTGATTCTACCTATGTTCTATAGTTCCAGGATCTACTGTCACAAGGAAAAGGATTATGGCTCTTGTCCTCATATTGAGAGGTGTTGCAAATGCCTGTCCCAGTTCCATGAAAACAGCCATGTGACCTCAGTATAGAGTCCTTATTCAGTCCCTGGGACCAATCCCTGTGCTAAGCAGCCCTTGTCAGCCTATAGTGAACACAAGAATAGCCTGGGGTGCTGTTACGTCTCTGACCTCACTTGCCCACAAATTCTGATTCAGTGTTTCTATGCTTTATTTGAAAAACCACCTGAGTAGTCCTACAGCAGACAATATGTGAACTGCCTGAGAAATCCTGTGACCTAGAGGTGAATTAACTAAAACCTGCAATCTTCTTTATCCAGACAAAGTAAGAACATCATTTAATTGATATGCTACATTAGCTTTGGAAGTCTCAAAAATATGCACAAAAATAGTCACATAATAAAATACCTTTCCCTGCTTTCAAAAACACTAAGCTGCAAACTACTAATTCTGAAAATAGAGGAAAGTTCACAATCCTTAGATTTAACCTCTTTGTCAGTACTTTTTTTAGTGCATAACTTCAATATATGCTCCAAATTAGCAACAGACTACTACTCATGTATCAGCCCATCTTTTTCTTAATATTCCCTGGGAAATAATGTTTTTAGAAATAGTAAATAAATACCTAAGTGTTAGAAATATGCTAAATCAAATACTAAATACTGCCAACAATTCACAACAAAAATAAAATCAGCATCAAAACCCAAGCTAAACCACAAATTAAGCAGAGAATATCTGTGTGATCTTCAAATCAATGCTTTGGTTTTCTCTTACTATTTTTAAATGATAGATAACTGAGAAAATTAACCACATTTCATAAAATTGAATTTTGCTCCTTCACATAATATTGATTCAAAAGCAATGTCATCAATAATTGTAAGTTAAAGGAACTTCCAAAGGCATAAATTCTACTGGAACTAAGATACCAAGTTTATGAGTAAAAATCAGCAAGTAATTTTAGAAAAAAGATATTAAGGCTTGAGATAAGCCTAGAATGATGTGAACTTGAGCAGGCAGAAAAAGTAAAAACAACAACAAAAAAATGTGTTTGCAAATGCCATTGAGTATTTTTTTTTTCATATTCTACAATTTACCCATGTAACTCCATCCAACTAAAAAGAGACTGA
>NW_007137894.1:0-711 GCF_000164805.1 Carlito syrichta | reverse complement strand
CTAACTCATTAACCAACTCGTTAAGTGAGTTAGCTATCTTGTAAACCAACTGGTTAAGTCAGCTAGCTATGTCAGCTAGCTAACCAGCCAGCTAGCTAGGTCAGCTAGCTAAGTCAGCTAGCTTACTAGTTAGCTAAATATATGCCAGCTACTTAAGTCTGCTACCTAACTAGTTAGGTAATTAGTTATTCAGCTAGTTAAGTAGCTAGCTAACTATTTAATTCAGGTATTTATGTCAACTAGATAACTAGTTAAGTCGGCCAATTAAGTCAGCTACATAAGTAGTTAAGTCACCTAACTAATTCAGCTAGTTAAGTCAGCTTTCTAATTAATTCAGCTAGCTAAGACAGTTAGCTAGCAAGTTAGCTAACGGTTTAAGACAGCAGGTTGAGTCAGGTAGTTAGCTAGTTAACTAACTGGTTAAATCAGCTGGTTGAGTCATCTAGCTAGCTAGTTAGCAAACGGGTTGTGTTAGCTGGTTGAATAATTTAGCTAGCTGGTTAGCTAACGAATTAAGTCAGCTGCATGAATCAGCTAGCTAGCTAGTTAGGTAACAGGTTAAATCAGCTGCTTGAGCCACCTAGGAGGATCATTAACTAAGGAGTTAAAGTCGGGTGATTAAGTCAGCTAACTAGCATGTTGGATAACGTGTAAGCTAACTAGTAAACTAGCAGGTTAAGTCAGCTAGCTAGCTACACAGCAAACTCTTTA
>NW_007137893.1:0-5495 GCF_000164805.1 Carlito syrichta | reverse complement strand
TCTCCGAACCCTGGGCTCAGGCAGCGTTTGGCCTACGCCTTCCAGGGCATGGAACTGATGGCAGTGAGCCACGGTGCCTGGTCTGGACTCACACATTCTGTCAGCAGGGGTGATGCTAAGGAACACCCCGGGAGAGAGGCCACTGCATCACATGTAGCCTGTACTGTGGGCACCAACACGCACAACTCCAGTGTTTCGATTCTAGGGAGCGAGGAGGTCTTGCTATGTGGCCCAAGCTGGTCTTGATCTTCCGGGCTCCAGTGGTCCCCTGTCTCGACCCCCCAAAGCCACTGCCCAATTGTCTGCTGATCCACTGTCTTCCAGGAACTCTAGGCCCAAGGTTGGGGTGTCCTTCCAAATAATCTGTCTGTTCACTATGATCCCAACTCCATACATAAATGAGCCTCCCAAACTGTGGCCTTCACAGGCTTTCCATTTGGTCAGCATCCTGGTCTTCCTGCCTGGTATTGAACTCTGATGCCTGCCCTCACCCAATGCTTTTTTGGTTTTGTTTAGCGTCGAGGAGGGGGCTTGCTATGGTGTCCAGCCTGGTCTCGAGATCCCAGGGTCCGACCATCTTCCCGTCTCGGCCTCCCAATGTGCCAAGGAGACAGGCATGGGTCACCTGGCCGTTCCTGCCCCCCAAAGTTTTGAGAGTCATGCCCTCCCTTTCCCTGAGATAGCCCCTGGGAACGAAGCAGGTGGAGAAGTGGGCACCCCAGTGGAGACATGCCCCAGACACAGGTGTTCCACCGGGGCGGGGTCAGCTGAGGACTCTAATCACACTCTCTAGGGTCCCAGGTCGTCAGAAGGGAGAGGGACTTGTGGTGGGGCCCAGAATGGGTTATGGAGGAAAGGCGTAGGAGCTCACGCCTGTCATCACAGCACTCTGGAAGATTGAGGCAAGAGTATGGCCAGAGCCCCTATGTTCGAGACCAGCCCGGGCACCTTACCGAGACCTCATCTCTACAAAAAGCCAAAAAATGAGCTGAGCATTGGGACAACCATTTGTCATACCAGGCACTCAGCTGGTCACTGCTGGAGGATCACAGGAGCCCAGCTGCTGGAGACTGCACTGGCCAAGAGCGGGCTCCTGTGCTCCGACTTGTGCAACAGAGCAGGACTCAGACTCAGAATAATATTACCAACCTCCACCACCACCACAATCACAGGCCAGTGTCAGGGGCACAGCCTGGCACAGCCTGGCATCCTGGCCCTTTGGTGGCCCAGGTAGGTGGACAGCCTGAGCCTGCAACTTCAACACCAGCCCAGGACACAGGATGAGACCTCGTCTCGGCCATCAAAACTAAGTCCAAAGATAAGTCTGGTGTGGTGGCACACGCCTGGGTTTCCAGCCACTCAGGTGGCCAAGGCTGGCAGATCTCCTGAGCCTGGCAGCTGGAGCCCACGGTGGCTGTGAGTGTGTCTATGCTCCGACCTGGAGAACAGATTGGGATTCCAACTTCAAATAATAATAATCACCACCACCACCCCCACCAACACCCCTGCCACCCAGCATGAAGAGTCACCCTCAGGGATGGGAGAGGAAAACGCACTTTCCGGCTTGTCATTCACGGGAGTTTTCAAGGATGGAAACAGGGAAGGTCTGCCCTGCGCCTTTGGCGACACACCCCAGAAGGCCTGCGTTCACCCTCCACACTTGTGCACCACAGCAAAGATATTTGTGAGTTCATGGAACAGACGGTCCCGAGGTTGGGCGGCCATCAGGCACAGAGTGAACTAAGTGGTCCATAAATGCCACGTTCAGACCAGGTTCCAGTCGCTCTATCTGCCACCTTTGGGCAGAGGGAGGGCCCCTTACACCCTCAATCTCTCCATTGTCCCACACCCACGCAGACCAATCCTGGGGAGTCACAGAAGCTGGTCATGATGCAAGTGGGAGGCATCTATTTTGTTGACAGAGTCTCCGTCACCCAGGCTGGGGAGCGGCAGAACAATTGTGTCTCCTGGGGATACCACGTGAGGGGTTCAGGCGGTACTCCAGCCTTGGCCCCTGAGCAGCTAGGACTCCAGGGAAGACCATGCCTGACTCGATTTTGGGGACCTCTTGCTGAGATGAGGTCGTGCTGGACTCCAACCCCTGGGTTCAGGCAACCTGCCACCACGGCCTCCCAGGGCGCAGGGCTGATGGTTGTGAGTAACAGTGCCCGGCCTGGACTTGACCGTTCTGTCAGTGGGAACAATGTTAAGGAATGCCTCAAGACGGAGGCCACCGGTTCCCTTGTAGCCAGGACTGTGGGTGCCACCATGTGCGATTCCATTGTTTGGGTTCTGGAAAGCGATGAGGACTCGCTATGTGGCTGAGGCTGGTCTTGAAATCCTGTGCTCAGCAGTCACATGCCTTGGCCTCCCAGAGCCACAGCCCGATTGTCTGCCAATCCACCCTCTTTCGGGAACTCTAGGCCCAAGTCTGGGTCCTCCTTCACAAATGATCTCTGTATGTTCACAATGATCCAAACTCCATACACAAATGAAAGTTAATTTTTTTTCCTTTTTTCTTTTTTTCTTTCAGTGCACAGGTGAAGGGCTGGTGGCTTGATCCCTCGCCACCACAGCCTTCAGTATGCTGGGCACTGGGAAACATTCAACTAGCCTTTCTAATAGACAAACTGACGGGCACACTCCACCACATCCTGCTCATTTGGGATGGAGGGTAGAGACAAGGTTCGCCGAGGTGCCCAGGCTTGTATCAGCCCTCAGACTTGGGCTGACCACAGGCCTCAGCCTCCGAAAGCACTGGGATGATGAGGTTAGCCACCCAAGCTCAGACTCAATTCTTCATTGAAATCAAACCAGAAGACCTTGTTTGGCAACCCATGCCTGGAATTCCAGGACTCTGGGAGGCCGAGGTGGGAATATGGCTGGAGCCCAAGAGCCCCAGGCCAGCCTGGGCAATGCAGGAAAACCCCATCTCTGCATCCCTCCAAACAGGGTGTCTGGGTTCAAGGTGCCTGTTGTCCCAGCCAACCCGGAGGCTGAGGTGGGAGCATCGCCAGAGACTGCGATTTTGAGGCTAATGGTGAATGATGGCTGTGTCCCCAGGTCCCAGCCTGGGCAACAGAGCTAGACCCTATCTCAAAAAATATCAGATTCATACAGATTCTCAACTGTGCATGCTGTGTTCACAGGGAGACTTGTCTTAGAGCCAGGAAAAATGGGATTGGGGAAAGAAATGCCCCTGGGTGAGGAATGTATCCCTGCCCTTTCTTGGCAGAAGGTCATTGTTGCCGAGTCGGCCTGCCTGGGGCACATTTCTCCCCCTCAGAGTGGAGAGCCAGCAGTAACCCGGCCAGGTAGTCAAGAAGTCCCACACCAAAATAGGGGCACAAATTGTGGGGATTGGTGCTGGATTGTGCTGAGGTTGGGGGACCCTAATATGTGGGGGGGCGGCAGAGGAAAGACTGAGGGCAAAAGGTTTGGAGAAGAATGCATTTCTTTCTTTCTTTCTTTCTTTCTTTCTTTCTTTCTTTCTTTCTTTCTTTCTTTCTTTCTTTCTTTCTTTCTTTCTTTTTCTTTCCTCACTAGTTTGCCTAGGCTGCTCTCAAACTGCCCAACTCTGGCCACCCTCTTGTCCTGGTCCTCCCAAACTGCTGGGATCACAGTCTTTCCATTTGTTCAACATTCTGGTTTTCGGGCCTGGTCTTGAACTCTGGGATGACGCGATCCTCCCACTGAGGCCAGCCCTCACCCAATGTTTTCTGGGATTTGTTTGGGGTTGAGGTGGGGGATTGCTATGGTGTCCAGCCTGGTCTCGAACTACTGGGCTCTGGCCATCTTTCCATCTCAGGCTCCCCAAATGCCGAGGAGACAGGCATGAGTTGACCCGCCATCTTCGAACTCCCAGCAATTTGAGAATCATGCCCTCCTTTTCCCTTTGCTGGCCCCTGGGAGGAGCGAGTAGTTTCACTCTGGAAAAAGAGATGGGCAGAGTGGTGGGCGTTTCAGCAGAGACATGCCCCTACACCATACTCTCCCCTGGGTGAGGGCTTGGTGGGTGACTCCGACTGCACTCTCCAGGGTCCCAGGTCGATGTAAGGGAGCAGACCTTGCAGTGGGGCCTTGAGAAGGGTGGAGGCTGAGTGTGGGGGCTCACTCCAATTATCATGGTGCTCTGGGAGGCCGAGGTGAAAGGATGGCCTGAGACCCCATGTTGGAGACCAGCCCAGGAACTTTGGTGAGAGCTCCTCTCTACAAGAAGCCAAAAGAATTAACCGAGTGTGGTGATGCATGACTGTCGTTATGACAACTTGGAAGGCCACGTCGGGAGGATTGCTGGAGCCCAGTCGGTGGAGGCCATGGTGGTGGAAAGCAAGCCCCTGCACTCTGGCCTGGGAGACAGAGCCCCCGCACCCAGGCTCCACACCCCTCTTGGGGCCCTACCACAAGGCCTGCTCCCTTCTGTTGACTTGGGACCCTGGAGAGGGCGGCCAGAATCATCCACTGAGCCCTCGCCCAGAATAATGATACTCAACTCTCAACTCAGAATAATAATACCAACCACCACAACCACAGGCCAGGCTCAGTGACTCAGACTGGCATTCCGGCCATTCAGAAACCTAGGTGAGTGGACGAACTGAGCCTGTGCGTTCAACACCAGCCTGGGACATGGGGCAAGACCTTGACATGGGCATCAAAAGTAAATCCAAAGATTAGCCTGGCATGATGGCCCAGGTCGGTAGTTACAGCCACTCGGGAGGCCAAGACAGGAGAATTGCCTGAGCCAGTCAGGTGGAGTCCCCGGTGGCTGAGAGTGTTCCCCTGTTCTCCAGCCTGAGTGACAGAGTTGGATTCCGACTCCAAATAATAATAAGGACCACCAACACCAACACCAACACCCCTGCCATGCCGTGTGAAGTGTAACCCTCAGGGATGGAAGAGGAAAAGGCACTTTCCATTCTGTTATTCTCGGGAGGTATCAAAGGTGGCCTCTGGGAATGTCCGTCCCATGCCTTTGGTCACACACTCCAGAAGGCCTGCCTCCACCCTCCACACTCATGCCCCACAGAAAAGATTTGTGTGAACTCAAGGAACAGACAGCCCAGAGCTAGGGCGGGCGTCGGGCACAGAGCGATCAAGGCAGTCCAGCAACGTCACAGCCAGCTCAAGTTCCAGTCACTGTGTCTGACACCTTCAGGTGAGATAGGACCCTTCCTATTCCAATCACACCATTGCTCCTTGCCCATGTGGACCTTTCACTCGGGATTTGTGAAGGCCCATTGGGACACACATGGAGGCTTTTTTTGTCATCAAAAACTCCATCTGTGGGGCTGTGGCACAGGGGCACGATCATGGCTCCTGGGGCCTAGAACGGTGGGACTCAGGTGGTCCTCCTGCCCCGGCCCCTGAATAGGTGGGAATCGGGGGCCACCACGACTGACTCGATTTTGGTGACCTCTTGCTGAGACAAGGTCTAGCCCTTGTTGCCCTTGCTGTCTCTGACCCCTGACTCAGCAGCCTCTTCCCTCTGCCTCCCA
>NW_007137892.1:0-420 GCF_000164805.1 Carlito syrichta | reverse complement strand
TATTTTTAGAAAACGCATTTAAACTTCAAGAGCACCACTAACACTAAAACTTCGAATGCTCACGAGGTCAGTCAGGATCCCACACCTGCATTCGTCCCCTTACCACTGGTCACAGATGTCTGAGAGGCGACACTGGAAGGCAGGGCTCAGGAAAGAGGGAGAAGGGAGTGAAGCGGGCTTAAGGGGGGTGGAGGAAGGTGGTAGGTACCTAGCGGTCTGGAGTCTCCTCCGCCATCCATCGCTCAGAAGCTGTGTGGCCTTGGACACGTCCCCTTTCTGGGCCTCACTGGGAAAAAGTGGAAACGAGAAGGGTTATTCCCGTCCCATCTGGTTCCGTTAAAAAGAGGAGGGGAGTGTCCGCGGTCGGGTGGGGAAGGGGGTGGCGAGTCCACGACTTGAAACCCCGTCCTCCGTTCTGCC
>NW_007137891.1:0-733 GCF_000164805.1 Carlito syrichta | reverse complement strand
TTTCTATCCTTTTTCTTGAGTCGGAGTTTCACTCTGTCATCAAGACTGTTGGGCAGTGGCTCGCTCCCGGCCCACTGCAGCCTCGATCTGCTGGGATCCAGCGAACCTTCCCCCACCAGCGTTCAGAAGAGTCGGAATGACAGGCGTGTGCCTCCACTCCTCACTAATTTGGGATGGAGGGTAGAGACGAGGTCTCACTGAGTTGCCTGGTTGCATCTCAAACCCACAGACTCAGGCCGGCCACTGGTCTCAGCCTCCCAAAGTGCTGGGATGATGAGGTTGAGCCCTCTAATCCGGCCTCAATACTCCATCAAAAACAAACCAGAAGGCCAGTTGCTCTTGCCCAAGCCTGGAATCCTAGCACTCTGGGAGTCTGAATCAGGAGGATGGCTGTAGACCAGGAACTCAAGGCCAGTCTGGACCATGCAGGGAGACCCTGTCTCTGTACCCATCCAAACAGGGTGTCTGAGCTCATGGTGCCCATCGTCCTGGCCATTCCAGAGGCTGAGGTGGGAGGATCGCTGGAGCCCGTGATTTTGAGGCTCACGGTGAACAACCGTCAAGTCCCCGGACCCCAGCCTGGACCAGAGAGTCAGACCCTGTCCCCAAAACATGAGAACCGTACATAGATTATCAACTGCACATGGTGTGTTCAAAGGGCGACTGGCTTTTGAGTCAGAAAAAAATGGGACTGGGGGGAAGAAATGTCCCTGGGTGAGGGATGTATCCCTGG
>NW_007137890.1:0-809 GCF_000164805.1 Carlito syrichta | reverse complement strand
ATTCATGACATTAGCTGAGAATTTTGACATCATAATGGAAGGATCCTGATACTTTGGCCTATGGACCTACATTGTACCAATACCAAGTTTTGTTGATTACTGTAAACATATAGTGAAGTTTAAAGTCTAGAACAGTGATAACTCCTGCTTTGTTTCTTTTGATAAGATTCTTTTGGCTATTTTTGATTGTTTATGGTTTTATATGAATACTTTTTTTTTGAGTTGGAGTCTCACTCTGTCACCCAGACTGGAGTGCAGTGTCTGCTCCCGGCCACCACAACCTCGAGCTGAGGGGCTCCGGTGATCCTTTTGCTTCAGCCTTCCGAGTAGCCTGAATGACAGGCATGTGCTACCACACTCGGCCGATTTTTAAAATTTATTGTAGATATGAGGTCTCGCTGCCCAGGCGGGTCTCGAACCCGTGGTCTCAGGCAATCCACTCACCTCAGCCTATCAAAGGCATGGGATTACAGGCTGTGCCACCGAGGCCAGCTCATATGAATTCTTTATTGTAATTTCCAGGTCTGAATAGAATGATGCTAACTTAATGGTTATTTCATTGAATCTGTAGATTGACCAAAAGGCTAATTTTTAAATTAAAGAGGTAAGCAAAGTCAGGGAAACAAGCATGTCAAATTGTCATTTATGACATCAGCCTCAGAACTTTGACATAATAATGGGAGGGACCTTGACTACTGAGCAATCCTTAGGCTTCAAGGGCTTGTGTACAGTGCTCTGGCAAATGTGGTAGACATAGTGGATTTTATTTCCAAGAAGTGAATAAAACCATGTGTTCACACCTCTCCAAA
>NW_007137889.1:0-1353 GCF_000164805.1 Carlito syrichta | reverse complement strand
TCCCGGGCACTGCAGCCTCGCCTGCTGGGCTCTGGCAATCCTTTCGCCTCAGCCTTCCAAGTAGCTGGAACTATAGGTGCACGCTACCACGCCCGGCTCATTGTGATTTATTATAGAGATGAGGTCCCGCCATGTTGCCCAGGCGGGTCTCAAACCTGCGGGCTCAGGCAATTCACTCACCTCAGCCTCCCAAAGGCGTGGGATCACAGGCTAAGCCACCAAGCCTGGCTGAGAATGTATGTTTTTAACAAATGTCTAGGTGATGCTGATGTTTTTGCCTGAGGACTGCACTTTAGAATCACTACTATGTCAGTGATACAGTGACTAAATGACAAACTAGTAAACAATATTAAAAAGTAATCAATAGAGATTCGCCACAGCTGTGGAAGAGGACACTAAGACTGTTCCATTCATTCCTCTGAATAAAGGTGTACTACTTATATCACGCTACATTCAGTATCCAACCAGAAAGGAAACAGCTCATATTTCAGAATAAACCCTGGAAAGCTCAGAGATTTGGAGTCACGGCATCAGACCAAGTTTCTGTACCATTTCAAGCCTTAACCTGGTTGGGAAGAAAGGGAGAAAAGAAGTCTTGTCTCTTTTCTAGAGAATATTCCCATGTGAATGACAACAGGGTGAGAATCAGGAGTCTTCACCATTCCAGCAGAATGAAATTAAATCAGAAGGTTCCTAATGAAAAACATTCCAACAAAGCCAACTTAAAAACAATTTCTCGGAGACGGGGCAAGATGGCGACGGCATAGGTGAACTTGTGAGATTCTCTGAACGGACCAAGACTGCAAACTGCTGAATAGACAGACTGTAAAACAGAGGGAAAAGTGAACAAAACCAGAAGACCCTCATAAGGAAGAACAGGTCATTGCAGAAGAGAAATAAAAGCAACCCCACCTTCCCTCAAAAACAGAATTGAAGAGGGGGAGGGAAAGGGGTAAAGGGAGAAAAATCTACAGAAATGAAGAAAAACCAAAAGAAGAGTATGGGTCTCTCCCAGACGCCTGGGAGAGCAGACACTGAGAAAATTGACTTTGGAATACAAACAATGCAAAGTCCCCAGAATGAAGGGTCTCAAAATGCAAATGCAGATATCAAAACAATAATGGAGAGACTAAAAAGAATTGAGGAGACACAAGAAGAAACTAGGAAGGAGCTGATATCTGAGATAACAGTAATAAAGAATACTGTGAATGAAATAAATAACAAATTGATAAGCATGGAAAGCAGAATTACCCAAACAGAAGAAGAATCTCAGAGCTTGAGACCAAAATATAGAAATAACCCAAACTTCTTAAAACACAGAAAAATAAGCTAAAAAAGACAGAACAAAACCTT
>NW_007137888.1:0-824 GCF_000164805.1 Carlito syrichta | reverse complement strand
CGTCGAGCCAGATGGCTATCTACTTAAGTCAGCTAGTTATCTACTTAAGTTAGCTGGTTAGTCAGCTGGCAAGCTGGGTCACTGGCATGTTAAGCTGGCTGGTTAGCAGGCTGGTCAATGAGGTGGCGAGCTTGTTCAGATGACTGGCTAGCTGACTGACAAGCAGAGTGGCTGGCTGGTTAAGCCGGCTGGCTATCTGACTGTCCAGCTAGCTGCCTGGATATTTAAGCCAGCTGGCTAGCCTGTTGTCCAGTCCACTAGCTAGATACCCGACTGTCTAGCCAGCTACCCAGTCAGGTAGCTAGCTAGGTAAGCCAGTTGAGTAACCATCTAAACAACCAAGTAGCTAGCTAGTTATGTCAGCTGGTTATCCATCTAACCTGCCAACTATCTAGTCAGTTAGCAAAGTCAGCTAGCTGGCCAGTTAGCTAGTTCAGTCAGCTAGCTACTCAGTTAACTATTCAGCCAGCTAGTTAAGTCAGTTAGCAAGTCAGGTTGCTACTCAATAAGCCAGTTCAGTCAACTAGCTAGTCAGCTAGATTGTCAGCTAGATAGTTAAGTCACTAGCCAGCTAACTAGCCAGTTAACTAGCTAGTTAAGTCAGCTAACTAGAGAGCTAGATAGCTTGTTTGCTAGCTAGTTATTTCAGCTAGATAGCCAACTAGCTAGTCAGCTAGCTAGTTATGTCAGCTAGCAAATCAGCCAATTATTTAGCTAACTAATCAGCTAGCCCGTCAAACAGCTGATCAGATAACTAGTGTGCTTGCTCGCTTTCCATCAGTTCAGCTAGCTAGTCGACTGGCTTGCCTGCTAACCAGTCAGCA
>NW_007137887.1:0-477 GCF_000164805.1 Carlito syrichta | reverse complement strand
CTAGTTATTTCAGCTAGATAGCCAACTAGCTAGTCAGCTAGCTAGTTATGTCAGCTAGCAAATCAGCCAATTACTTAGCTAACTAATCAGCTAGCCCGTCAAACAGCTGATCAGATAACTAGTGTGCTTGCTCGCTTTCCATCAGTTCAGCTAGCTAGTCGACTGGCTTGCCTGCTAACCAGTCAGCAAATTAGTCGGCTCGCTCACCTACCAACAGGTCAATTACTTGTTGGCTCACTCTCAGGTCTACCTGTCAGCTAACTAGTCATCTTGCTAGCCAGCCGACTTGTTAAGTCACCTCACTTGTTGGCTAGCTCACTGGCTGAGTAGTTAAGGCAGCTCATCCATCGGCTTACTTGACAGCTGACTAGTTAAGTCGGCTCATTGATCAGCTCAATCACTGGTCGACTAGTTAAGTCTTCTGACCAGTCGGCTCACTCACCAGATGACTAAAGTCAGCTGACCAGTCAGCACACT
>NW_007137886.1:0-761 GCF_000164805.1 Carlito syrichta | reverse complement strand
CAGTAACTACACATCTCTGTGATGTGTGTCCAAGTGACTGGTAGTCCTCTGTGAAAAATGCCATGGTGACAGATCCTCCTCTCTGATTGGTGCCCCAATGACTAACTTTCCTTTGTGATTTATGCCCCAGTGATGAGGTCTACAACATAATGATTGCTTCATTAACTAGTCCTCTTCCATTATGGGTACCCCAGTGACTGTGCTTACTTGGTGATTTGTGCCCCTGTGACTGATTCTCCTTCATAATGGTTGACCTAGTGACTAAACCTGCTCTGTGATGGGAGTCCCACTAACTAGCCCACCTAAATATTGGGTACCCCAGTGATAATCCCTTTTTTTAAACGGGTGTCCCTGTGATGGGTTCTCTTCATTAATGTCCCTCAGTGACTGGCCCTTCTCCATGATGATTGTGCCAGTGACTGACCATCCTACCTAACGATTGCCTCAGTGACTGGCCTTCCTCTGTTATCAGTGCCACAGTGATAAGTTATCCTCTTCTCTGTAAGGCTTGCCCCTGTGGTTGAACCACCTCTGTGACAGCTGCACCAATGACTGGCCCTCCTCAGTTATGGGTTTCCTGTGAATGTCCCTCCTCTGTGATAGTTGCCTTGATAACAGGTAATACTTTGTGATGTATATCCCAGTTCTGTGATTGGGGCCCCAGGAACAGGCTGTTCTCTGTGATAGATGCCTTAGTGACTACTCTTCTTCTGTGTTTGATGCCTCATTAAATGTCCCTTCTCCATAATTAGTGCCCAGTG
>NW_007137885.1:0-800 GCF_000164805.1 Carlito syrichta | reverse complement strand
AAAACTATAATGTTAATCGGATACTTTGTTGCAGAGAACATCATGATGTCTTAGGTAGAGAAAATACTAGGGGATTCGATGGAGATACTCTTTTAAAATATAATTTGTTCTAAAATATAAAGGGAATGTGATTTTATATTTCTATCAAATATATAAGGGAAACTTTAAGGATTGCACATCTGTAACATTTAATCAAAATTAACAAGCAGAAAATTTAGAGTGCACCAAGAAAATGTACACAAGTTTTAAGAATGGAAAAAGCTGTATTAAATTATGATACTGTTTTATTTTCTAAAATTTTTAAGATTTATTATGCATTCTGACTTCTGAATAGCACGTATGTACACTGAATCTCAATGTTCAGTATTCTAAGAATGATATAGACCTGGAATCTCAACACGTTTCAATTTAGACAGAATGAAACATTCAGAATTTATATGAGAAACACTGTAGTTGTCAATTTTGAAGGCAGAATTATACCATGTATCCAATGTATAAATGAAAAGGAGTTATCATTGGAGTATTATACATTTCTTAAAAAATCAATCCCTGTATAATGAACATTTCTAGGCCCAACATTGTATTGTAACCATTTTTAAAGCAAAAAAAAATCAAAAAATAGAATAAACAAATAAAGTCAGTTGCGTGTTTTACAGCTTTCATTTATTTATTTAATAATTTATTTTAATTTTTTAATAAATGCGGGGTACAATTCAGAGTTAGATATACAAACATTGATTATGCAGTGTCCCTGGTTGATTTGTATGCCCCTCCCTTCCTTAGCAGTATCCCTTCACTGC
>NW_007137884.1:0-980 GCF_000164805.1 Carlito syrichta | reverse complement strand
CCCAGATCCCCTGTTTGGGTGGACGCAGAGATGGGGTCTCCCTGTGTGGCTCAGCCTGGCCTTAGGTTTCTGGGCTCCAGCCATCCTTGCACCTCAGGCTCCCAGAGCACTGAGATTCCAGGCTTGAGCTGCTGCACCAAACCTTCTGGTTTGTTTTCAATGAACGATCAAAGCCAGGTTCAGGGACTTAGCCTCATATTTCCAGCACATTGGGAGGCAGAGGCCAGTGGTTGTCCTCAGCCCGTGGGCAGAGACCCACCTGTGCAATGCACTGAGACCTTGTCTCTACCCTCCATCCCAAATAAGCCAGGTGTGGTGGCGCATGGCTGTCATTCCAGCTTCTCAGAATGCTGAGGAAAGCCTTGCCAGAGTCTGGTGAGCCAATGCTGCTGTGGCTGGGAGCGAGCCACTGCCCTCCAGCCTGGGCGATGGAGTGAGACTCCTACTCAATGAAAAAAAGGCAAACAGGGAAAAAAAAGAAGAGCATCCATTTTTGTATGGAGTTGGCATTATCATGAACAGATAGAGATCATTTGGGAAGGATGCCCCAGACTTGGGCATAGTGTTTCCGAAAGACGGTGGATCGGCAGAAAATTGGGCTGTGACTTTGGGAGTCCGAGGTGGTGGATCATTGGAGTCTGGCAGTTCGAGACCAGCCTTGTCCATGTAACGAGACTTTGTCACTCCATGAACGCAAACACAGGAGTGGCATGTGTAGCGACCGCGGTCCCTGTTACACGGGATGCGGTGGCCTTCATCCCGGGGCATTTTTTTGCATCACCCCCACTGACAGAACATGCGAGACCTGGATGGGCACCATTGTTAATGGCCATCAGACCCGTGCCCTAGAAGGCTGAGGCAGAAAGCAGCTTGAGGCCAGGAATTGGAGACCAGCCTGGGTGACGGGGAAAGTCCTCATGTCAGTGAGACGTCTCCAAAATTGAATCAGGCGTTGTGGCCCCTGGACTCCCAGCTGCTCA
>NW_007137883.1:0-777 GCF_000164805.1 Carlito syrichta | reverse complement strand
GCATGTGTAGCGACCGCGGTCCCTGTTACACGGGATGCGGTGGCCTTCATCCCGGGGCATCTTTTTGCATCACCCCCACTGACAGAACATGCGAGACCTGGATGGGCACCATTGTTAATGGCCATCAGACCCGTGCCCTAGAAGGCTGAGGCAGAAAGCAGCTTGAGGCCAGGAATTGGAGACCAGCCTGGGTGACGGGGAAAGTCCTCATGTCAGTGAGACGTCTCCAAAATTGAATCAGGCGTTGTGGCCCCTGGACTCCCAGCTGCTCAGGGGCCAAGTCAGGAGGACTGCCTGAGACCCAGAGGTCGAGGCCCTGGGAGCCACAATCATTCTGCCCTGCCCTGGATATTGCAACAGAGACTACAGCTACAAAAAAAGATGCCTCCCTTGTGTTCCACGACAGGTGTCCACAGCTCCCCAGGGACAGATCTGCATGGGCGGGTGACGATGGAGTGATAGGAAGAGGAAGGGGACCACCCCAGTCCGAAAATGTCAGACCAGGTGACCGGAATATGGACAGGCCATGGCGTTGCCAGACTGCTTTGATCGCTCTGTGCCCAACGGCCCCTCTAACTTGGGGCACTATGCTCTGTGAGCTCACACGTGTCTTTTCCATGGGGCAAGACTGTGGAGGGTGGAGGCAGGCCTTCTGGGACACGGTGCTGAAAGCATGGAATGGATATGACCAGCGAAGACCTTTGATACCTCCCAGGAACGACAGGTAGAATAGTCCTTTTCCTCTCCCATCCCTGAGGATGAATCCTCACACTGAGG
>NW_007137882.1:0-765 GCF_000164805.1 Carlito syrichta | reverse complement strand
AAGGTGCCAAACTTGGGGGACCCTCATGTGTGGGGTCAGGGGGAAGGACTGAGGGCAGAAGGTTTGCAGGTGAATGGATTTCTTTGTTGACTTAGATTTTCTTTCTTTCTTTCTTTCGTTCTTTCTTGCTTGCTCTCTTCCTTGCTTTCTTTCTTGCTTTCTTGCTTTCTTTCCTTTCCTCACTAAATTGCCCATGCTGCTCTCAAGCCACCCAACTCGGGTCTTCCTCTTGGCCTTGGCCTCCTAAACTGCTCGGATCACAGGCTTTCCATTTGGTTGACATTCTGGTCTTCCTCCCTGGTCTTGAACTGTGGACCTGAGGTGATCCTCCTGCTGAAGACTGCCTTCAAACAAGGTTTTCTGGGTTTGAAATGGCATTGAGGTGGGGGCTTGCTGTGATGTCCAGCCTGGTCTCAGCTCCTGGGCTCCAGCCATCTTCCTGCCTCAGCCTCTCTGAGTGTCAATGGGACAGGTGTGAGTCACACTTCTGCCCCACTCCACAGTGGTTTGAGAGTCACACCCTCATTTTCCCTGAGGTGACACCTGGGAGGAGCAAGCAGATTCACCCTGGTGATCACATCAGCCAGAGCAGTGGGTGCCCTGTTGGAGAAATGCCCCTGAGCCAGGTGCTCCCCTGGGTTGGGCTTGGCAGATGATTCTGGCTTCCCTCTCTGGGGTCCTGGGACATCTGAATGGAGTGACCTCACGGTCGGGACTCTAGAGTGGTGTGTAAGCTAGGCAGGGGCTCATGCCTTTCACTTTGGG
>NW_007137881.1:0-828 GCF_000164805.1 Carlito syrichta | reverse complement strand
TAGCACTTGGATTGAGGTGTGGGTAATGATATCTATGCAACTAAATTCTAGACTTACTAATATAGATAGGACACGTGTCAATTCAAAATAGAGCATGCCTCATTTCAAAATGAAACATCTTTAATTTTTTCTTTTTTCAGTTAATAAATCAAAAACTTTTCTTCGATAGCGGGAATATGAACTCATTCGCACAAAGCAGAAATTCCCAGAAAACATTCTACAAAGGAAGGATATAAAATCCTTTGTATAAAATAGGGATTATGTGTTAAGACAGTGCTCACCCAGAAGAACCAGATTTCTGTGGTTCTCTAACATAACATTCCGGTGTAATATCCGCTGAGTGGGGTCCTGGCATTCCCACTCTTCTGGAGAAAATTCTATGGCCACATCCTTGAAAGTCAACAGTCCCTGAAAACAACAAAAATAACACATATTTACCAAGTGATCATGCTTCTAGGTAAAGAGTGATGAGAACAGGGTCCAGCTGATATGACAACTAGAATTATGCAATAAGGTAATTTGTAACACAGAAAATTTCTCTAGTGTATTAAGTCTGAGATAAAAGGATGAACAGAAATCCACTCAGCCAGTGTAGACACTCTATTATTGTGAATGATGCAGCATAAATTTGGACAACTTAGGCATGTACACTTTTCGGTGAGATATTTACTTCACACAGAATAAGTTGCATATACTGCTCAGATGGAAAACTCTCGTCCTCTTGTTTCAGCCTCCCAAAATGCCACTGTGTCCAGCTGATATAGTAATTTAAAATGTCAATTTAATGACAAAGAAACCTGTTTTAGGCAGCAATTTACCTACAGGTAT
>NW_007137880.1:0-777 GCF_000164805.1 Carlito syrichta | reverse complement strand
AAATGAAACATCTTTAATTTTTTCTTTTTTCAGTTAATAAATCAAAAACTTTTCTTGGATAACAGGAATATGAACTCATTTGCACAAAGCAGAAATTCCCAGAAAACATTCTACAAAGGAAGGGTATAAAATCCTTTGTATAAAATAAGGATTATGTGTTAAGACAGTGCTCACCCAGAAGAACCAGATTTCTGTGGTTCTCTAACATAACATTCCGGTGTAATATCCGCTGAGTGGGGTCCTGGCATTTCCACTCTTCTGGAGAAAATTCTATGGCCACATCCTTGAAAGTCAACGGTCCCTGAAAACAACAAAAATAACACATATTTACCAAGTGATCATGCTTCTAGGTAAAGAGTGATGAGAACAGGGTCCAGCTGATATGACAACTAGAAGTATGCAATAAGGTAATTTGTAACACAGAAAATTTCTCTAATGCATTAAGTCTGAGATAAAAGGATGAACAGAAATCCACTCAGCCAGTGTAGACACTCTGTTATTGTGAATGATGCAGCATAAATTTGGACAACTTAGGCATGTACACTTTTCGGTGAGATATTTACTTCACACAGAATAAGTTGCATATACTCAGATGGAAAACTCTCGTCCTCTTGTCTCAGCCTCCCAAAATGCCACTGCCTCCAGCTGATATAGTAATTTAAAATGTCAATTTAATGACAAAGAAACCTGTTTTAGGCAGCAATTTACCTACAGGTATCTACTATGGTATATCATCTCTAAAAGTATATTTATTTACTTATTTATTATTATTATTTT
>NW_007137879.1:0-811 GCF_000164805.1 Carlito syrichta | reverse complement strand
CTCCATCCAGGCTGGATAGCAGTGACATACTCACAAGAATCCCAATGTCAACCTGCTAGGCCTTTAGGATGCCAGCCCCTCATTTTAATGTCCCTCCCAAATAACATCACAGTCTTTGTTCCAACTTCATTTCTCAACTTACTGGCTGTCTAACTATGAGGATTTAAGCTGGGGCTCGGGGGACTAAGAGGCCACACTCATCTAGAGTGTCAGCTCGCTTCTGGTCTGTGGGAAGTCATCTCTTTCTTAAATGAATCTTTTCAGCCGGGCTCAGTGGCTCAGTCTGTAATCCCAGTCAAAAATAAAAGGGATATGGGAGAAGGAGGAAAACTTAAGCAAAGCTTTGTTTACATAAGTTTGTTCAGATCACTGATGACAAAAGTATTCATGTCTTTGTCTGTGACCGGCTTTGAGATAGAAAAAAGAAGAGAACATCACTTTCGTCCTAAAGGAAAGAGGGATTCCTTGCAACAAGATGCTCAAGGAGAACAAGAATGATGGGGTATCTTCTATCAGAGATATTTGCCAGAATTCCGTTCCCACCCATGTCCCCTTCCACTGTGCCTTGCCTCACACTTCTCTTTCACTGGCTGTTTCTGAGTGGTGTCCTTTATAATAAACTGGGCAACAAAAGTGAAATGCTTTGCTGAGTTCAGTGAGTATTGTATCAAATTATTGGGCTGCAGGAGGGATTTTGGGATCCCCTGACTTATAGGCAATTGCTCAGAAGGAAAGAGATCCCCTGGGTTTTCCAACAGTCATCTGCAGTGAGGGGAATGTTGTGGGACTGAGTCTTGAACTTGGGGGTTTG
>NW_007137878.1:0-710 GCF_000164805.1 Carlito syrichta | reverse complement strand
GATGGGGTATCTTCTATCAGAGATATTTGCCAGAATTCCTTTCCCACCCCATGTCCCCTTCCACTGTGCCTTGCCTCACACTTCTCTTTCACTGGCTGTTTCTGAGTGGTGTCCTTTATAATAAACTGGGCAACACAAGTGAAATGCTTTTCTGAGTTCAGTGAGTATTGTATCAAATTATTGAGCTGCAGGAGGGATTTGGGGATCCCCTGACTTATAGGCAGTTGCTCAGAAGGAAAGAGATCCCCTGGGTTTTCCAACAGTCATCTGCAGTGAGGGGAATGTTGTGGGACTGAGTCTTGAACTTGGGGGTTTGTGCTAACTCTTTGTGGTGACAGTTGAATTGTTGGAGAAACAATTGGTGTTGCACACTGTTTGGTGTCCAGCAAACTTTGTACAGATGGAGTTAGAAAAAAGACATCACAGGTCAGAATTTTAAACTACCCCTGGTGAGTGTTGGTTTCCTGTTGAATATCGAGATCCTGGAGGATGGAGAAATTCCACGCTGTAAGGAGGGGACAGTAGAGCATGTGGAGGTCCCAGAATTAAATCCCAAGATGCTCAGATTTCCCACAGTCACTACCTGGGAGTGAGCCCTCCAGGCTGCATCTCAAAGCAAGCCCCAAGCCTGGGAACATGAAGCCACTGATTATGAGTTGGAGTCTCACTCTATTTCCCAGGCTAGAGTGCAGTGGCATACTCAAGAAAGG